>NW_020230381.1:0-20428 GCF_003227715.2 Harpegnathos saltator
AGGTTTCGAGAATAAAGAGTTTTTGGGTGTTCTGTGTGCATGATTTTGTACCCGCAGAGGTTTGATTCTGAGGTTTTGGCGAGGGCGAATGTTGCATCGTTGTTAGTAACTGTGTAGATGGTGGGTCCATCCCCTTGTCCGGGTGAAGGGGATAGTTTGTGCGCGAAGCCTTCGTAAAGTATATCGTATCTGTCGAAATTACAATTATCCTTGGGTGTGGATTTCCAGTATGTAGTGGTCCCGTCGGCGTCGAGGCATTCCCGGCTGGTGGCTTTGCAGCGGATTCCCGAAGGTAGTATGACTTCGTTGGCCATTATTTTGATGGGGACCAGGAAGTCTCGTAAGGTTATCCGGACGCTAGCCTGGACAATGGCGTTTTCCCACGTTCCGAATGGGTCAGTATAGGCGGCTCCTTGACAGGCGCCGTCGTTTTGTAATGATCCAGCGAGGGTCAGACTCCGTGACGTAGTTGAGTTTCTTTTTAAACCGTCAATTAGGATATCGTTTCCCAAAATGATAGCTCCTGTTTCCTGGGACTTCCTGCAGGCTTCTTCGGAGATTTCACTTATATAGCTCCGTTTTCCTCCGGGGACAGTGGATACATGGGACCACATTCCACAGCGGTAGATTATGCGGTCGACTTCTAGGCGGCATTGAATGGCCTCGGTGTGGGTGAAGTCGTTGAATTGCATTAGCTGTAGATAGACCTCTTCTTTCTTAGGTTCGACGTCGTCAACGTGGCATTCGGCAATGTCGGTTAATGAGAGCGATGTAATGTTTAATCCTTCTCCTCCACAGTCGTATCCCAGGAGGGAGGTTGCAGGCTCGGTTCCGAAGGCAGCGAAGAGGGCGAGGGCTGTCAGGAGGTGCATCTTGGTGCGAGGCTCGTGGTGTACTGATGTGTGCCCTTCGTCGCGTCGTTCTGCCTTGTGTCCTGGTGTTAGCAGTGGGCGTTGCTGGCCTATGGTCGGAGAGGGGGGCCTTTGGCCTTATCTAGACGCAACTTATTACTATGGACGATTTTCGTCTGGTTTTCGCTTATACTAATGCGTATGTTATTATTTCGTAATACTTCTAGTACTCGGTATGGGCCCGAGTATTGGTCTCCTAGCTTACCCTTGCTGGGTTCTTTTAGTAAGTACACGCAGCTTCCTGCTCTGAAATTCTGAGGATTTAAATTTCGATCATAGTAGCGTTTGCTACGGGCCTTGGCTCCGCAGAGATTCTCGCGAGCGAGTTCCTGTGTGGTTTTTAGGCGATTGAACAGCGTAGTTAAGTAATCCTTGTATGTTTCGCTTAAGTTATCCTCGATAGGTGGGTCGCTAGACGGTGTTCGCACACTTTTCCCGAAGACTAGCTCGTGTGGCCTATAGGAGGTCCCTTCGTGCACGCTTGAGTTATACGAGAACATTGCGAGATTAAGGAATTCGTCCCATTCGTGTTGCGTGTTGGTGTATTGCTTCAGATACTCCCACAAGACGTGGTGGCTGCGTTCTATGGACCCGTTTGATTGTGGGTGGTACGCGGTAGTCTTGCACTGGTTGATCTTAAATTTTCGGGCCACAGCCTTGATGAGGCTGTTAATGAAGTGAGAGCCTTGGTCGGTTAGAACTGCTTTTGGTGCGCCGTATAGGCAGATGAAATTGTTTACGAACGCGTCTGCTACGTCTAACGCGGAGGCTTGTCTCAGCGCGATGGCGGTGGAGTGTTTGGTCAGTAGGTCTTGTATTGTGAGGATGTAGGAATTGCCGGAGGAGGTGGTGGGGATCATGGGCCCATGATATCCATTGAGATTTTCTCGAACGCTTCCTTTGGGGTGTCCGTGATGACCATGGGCTGCTTTGTTTTTACTCTTACTAGTTTCTTTAATTGGCAACTTCTGCAGTTGCGGATGAATTCCTGTATTTCTTCCTTCAAATTGGGCCATTGATATTTTTCCTTGATGCGCAAGTACGTCTTTGTCACTCCTTTGTGTCCTCCGATCATGCTGGAATGGCATTCCTCTAGAATCCTTCTCCTATCTCCCGGGGGGGTGGTACCTGAATTTGGTTGTTGCATAGGAGGATTTTGGTCGGGTCGCCCTCAAATGTTTGTTGCAGCAGGTTGCGGATGGTGTCGGAAGGTACGTTTTCTAAGTCGCCCTTGCATAGTGACACGGAGTTGAGTTGAAGCTCTTGACAGACATCTCGTAGGGATTGTATGGCCTCGCGAAGGATCTCTATGTCTAGTTGCGTGATTTTACGCTCTTTGATCACCAGGGATATGATTTTTGGTTCCTTCTCCGTCGTTACACTCGCTCTTCGCAGTGTTTGGCTGCGTAACGCAGGTAGCAAGTCATGTTCCTGGAGCAGTCTAGCTCCTTTATCGCAGGGGTCGCCTTTTTGGGTGACGAATACGGCCTTGTGGTCTTTTCGCAATAGGAAATTGTCTTTGATCTCGGTTATATTTTCGTTACGCAGTACGTATGGTTCATTTACTTGGTCGAATATCTCGGTTTCTGGGCTGGACGCGCTGTCTGTTGTACCGCTGTCATCGGTGTCGGTTTCTGAGTCGTCGGGGTGATCGTCGTGGTGATCGTCGGGGTCGTGTGCGTCTGGCGGTTGGTCTCGCGAATTCTCTTCTTGTCGTTGTTGGTCGGGTCGCGGGGAAAAGATGGATTCATCGGAACTGGAGACGTCAAGTTCAGGGGCGAGGGGGAATAGGCGTATTTCGGCGGGGTTCCTGGACAAGGCGTCTGCGTTAGCATTAACTTTACCTGCTTTGTATGTGACTTCGTACTCGTATTCGAGAAGTTTTAATCGCCAACGGACTAATCTCGAGCTCGGATCTTTCACAGAATGCAGCCACACTAGTGGTCTGTGGTCCGTGACCAGGTTGAATTTGCGACCGTAGAGGTAGGGACGGAAATGTTGTACACAGTACACTATGGCTAAGAGTTCCTTCTCGATTGTCGAGTAATTTTGTTCCGCTGCGTTTAGGAGTCGAGAGGCGTATGCGATGGGGAGATCTTTGCCTATCTGTCCCTGACTGATTATACCGCCTATCGCATATCCGGACGCATCCGTGGTGACGACGAACGGTCTAGTAAAGTCCGGGTATTGTAAGATCGGCTCCGTGCATAACGAGTTGCGGAGCGAGACAAATGCGTGTTCTTGTAGCTCGTTCCACGTGAATTTGGCGTCTTTTTTTAACAGGGATGTTAGTGGTCTAGCTATTTTGGAGAAATTTTGTATGAAGCGCCGGTAGTAACCGGCTAGGCCTAAGAATTGTTTTATGTTTTTCGCGTTTCTTGGCCGTGGGAAGTCTTTAACCGCGATAATTTTCTTAGGGTCGGGCTTTACCCCGTTTTCCCCTATTACGTGTCCGAGATAGGATACCTCCTTTCGCAGGAACTCGCATTTGTCCGGTTGTAGATGAAGATTCGCGACGCGTAAGCGTTGTGCTAGCTTCGCAAATTTGGCTGAGTGCTCTTCGAGTGAGCTCGCGTATATAACAATGTCGTCGAGGTAGACGAACAGTTCGGTTCCTTGCAGGCCGGTCAGAACTTGATCCATGAGGCGTTGAAAGGTAGCTGGCGCGTTTTTCAGACCGAATGGCATTCTATTGAATTGATAGTGCCCATGGGGCGTGGAAAAGGCTGTTTTTGGCGCATCGTCCTCATGCATCGCGATCTGATGGAAGCCTGAAGCGAGGTCGAATATACTGAAATATTTCGCGCTGCCGAGTTGGTCGAGTATTTCGGTTATGTTGGGGAGCGGATACGCGTCTCCCACGGTTTTTTCGTTTAGCGCTCTATAGTCTATTACCATTCGCCAACGCTTGTTACCTTGGGTGTCGGCCTTTTTGGGCACAATCCACAAGGGGGAGTTGTATGGTGAGTTCGAAGGTTTGATAACCTTGTTTTTTAGCAAATCTTGAATTTGTTTATCAATTTCCTCCTTGTGTATTGGCGGATATCTATACTGTTTGGTGTTAATTGGAGTGTTGTCGGTGGTAGTTATTCGATGTTTGGTCGCTGAGGTACATTGTAGTTGTTCGTCGGGTAGGTGGAACAAGTCGCTGAATTCGTTCAGTAGTTCTTTTACGTTTTTTTCTTCGGGCTCGTTCAAATGGTCGAGGCGCAGCAGGTTTAGGAGCCTCGAGCGTCGAGTGTCTCTTTGTTTATACGTGTCTGTTGCATCATCGACCGCTGTGCTTGAGAGCATGTGTTGTGTGTCGCGAGGTTCGCCTGGAAGGCCTAGGCGTTCGGGCGTATTCGCTTGGGAGACAAAGGGCTGTTTTGTTTTGTGGCGACGCGCAGGCATGTCAGTCCCTAGGGTAGGCGTGCGTGCGCGTTGGATCCTTTTATCTCTGGCCGGGGAGCCCCCGAGTTCCGGTTGACGCGACGTCGAGGGGTCTCCGGTTAATATCTCTACTTCCTCTAGTTCGACCGTAGGAATAGGGAGTTTGCATTCCGTTTCTCCGGCGTTTACGATTCCTACATACGCTAAACCGTTTCGATTTGACACGACGGCGTCTCCTAGGAACACGTCGTCGCGAATTGTAATTCGAGGGATATACCCTTCCCTAGGGCTTGGGTTTAGGATTTTAAGCGGCAATACCCCGCGCGTTCTCGCCGGCACGGTAACCAACGTATTATTCGAAAGAGGAATGGGCACTCCTTGCCACGTGAGAATTTGGTTTTTGAAGTCGATGGACCCCGCGTCCTTTAGGAAGGCGGATCCTAGGATTCCTTCCTGTGCGATTGGGAAATCGTCGTTGATTACATGGAGTTTAATAGGGAAACCCATGTATTTAATAGTAATAGACCCCAGAGTGGGGATGCTTCCCGCGGTGATCCCTTTTAAGAGTAGCGTGTCGATGGGATCTATTTCGTTATTTCGAGTTAGTGTTCCCTTTTTTATTAAATTTGGCGCGGCCCCGGCGTCGATCATGAAGGTTATCGTGTCCGTTAGGCCATCAGCCTTCATTGTAACTGTGGGGGCGTATGAAAATTCGCGGGGGTTTAGGACCGCGATTCTTGCTGAGGTGAATCTTCCACTGTTATATTGCGTATCGGACGAGTGGGTGTCTGAGAGCTTCCCGCTCGGGGTGCGTCCGTATTCCCCGAGGGGCGTGCGGCGTTTCCCTGGTCCCGTCGCGAATTGTTGTATTGGCGTTTACGACATTCTTCGATCTCGTGCCCGATGTTCTTACAATAGCGGCACCATTTTGTGTTCCGGTCCGTCATCGAATTTCGAGGTCGCGGCGGAGGTGGCGAAAATCGAGGGGCTGGGGGTGTTCGGTTATACCAAGCATGAGGGCCCCTGGGATCAGCGTAGTCCCTGGCGGGATTGTTCCTAGACGCGGGTGTTGATCCGTTGCGATTCGTGTTGGGACCATACCCGGGCTCGTGTTTGATCGGAATCGAATGAGCAATCGGTTTGTCAATTATGCGTACGTCGTTGGATCGTGGTCGTACGTTATTCCGGCGCGCGGCGTCTTCTCGTTCCTGGTCGAGTGTATCCCGCCTCGCGAGTGACTTAGCGAACGCGAATGCCTCGAATGGTTTACGGTAGTGCTCGGGTCTTAGCAAGTAACGATACTGTCGCGGCAGTCCATCGCAGAATGCGTACGCGGTTGCATCGTCGATTTGTCTAATTAGTTTTTCGTCTAACATCCCTCTTTCCATGCGTTCGCATTCTAGCACGGATGCGCGAAGTTCCTTTACGCGGATGACGTAGTCTGTCATATCCTCGTTGGGATCTTTGAACACGGTATAGAGTTCGCCTTTACAGTAATAGATTGATTTACTAGAGCCAAAGGTGGCTCTTAACGCGTCGAGGAGCTGCGTGACCGAATCGCATGGTTCGTCCTCTATCGCGGCGTAGGCTGTAACGTCTCGTCTTTCCTAAGAGCGACGATAACGGTTGTCCTCTGTTTTATTTTAGGCCTACCTGCATTCACCGGCAATAGCCAGGGGCGCCGAGGACAATATCGAAAGAGAGAGATATTCCAATATTATCTGCTTGTTTGGAGTTTGGAATAAGATGGTTATTCATTCAATAATATGGTAGGCTAAATGTGCATATATATATATGTATTTGTAGATTTTATAAAAACAACGGTCATACATAATATTCTTGAATAGAGATAGGTATATAAGTGTGAATGATACATGTCATTTGAATAATAGCTTCCAATTCTAATGGTTTGATCTATTGCTCAAAAAGGGTGATACATTAGCAATATAATAAGCCTTGTCCGCTTCGTTTTCTTGGTCAGAAAGGGTAATGGCTTCTATATCTGACTGTTCTCCGAAGGAACGAGGTCTAATATTTGTGGTGTTTTGGGTGTGCGCGTATGAGTAGTATGTTGACAAATTGAGGCTAGCTTGGCTGATTGTATCCGTAAATGAAACCTGCCCTAATTCTGAGGACGAAATATCGCCCGTTGTATTTTGGTTACATAAGGTCGTCACATCTGAAATAGACCTATCGTATACATGTTTGAATGATTGTTTTAATTGTTCGTTTCCTATTTCCTTCGTTGAGCTTACTGGTTCTGTCGCGTGATCTAATTTTAGCTGTTTGTTTTGTTCCTCTATCCACGCTCTAGTACGAGCTATTTTAATTAGGTTTCGCCTACGTATGGCGACTCCACTACGCTTTGGCATCTATTGGAGGGTTTGTTATCTTATTTAGAATATATTATTATAGGGGGTAATCCAGGTGCATTAATTTACTCACTGTTGGAGGATTGGGTACAGGTGCAGTTTTCTGCGTTGGAACGGTACCAGTTGGAGCTCTACCCCTTTGGAGCTACCAGGAAAGTCTGTGGAGAGAATGGAGCTCAATTATTAGAGCTGCCAGAAGGATTCTTAAAGTTTAAATTCGTTCTAGAGCATCAACATGCGGGCAAAGCGGCCTGACTAGGAGCTCAACAACGCATGGAGCTGCCTGATTATGGCTCGACAATGCATGTTGCTACCAGATCTGATTTGTATGGAATGCAAGGGGGATGTTATCCTGAAGGGAGTTTCCGATGTTGTGAGGAAGTTGTGAGGAAACCAGGAGCTCGACAACGCTTGGAGCTGCCTAGTTAATAAGGATATTCTTAGAGCAAATTAATGAAAATGGGTCCCTACTGCGTTACATGTTGTGTGCAATTAGGCAGGGTATATAAGAGTGTGATATATATATATATATATATTCAATAAATTATTTAGGCTTTAAAAAGTTCCATCTTTTAGAGGTCAGCCAAACTAACCAGTGACATTGTCGCAATTGTCTGTTGTGTCAGCCCCTTGTACGAGGGAACGAGAAAATATTTTAAATCTATGATGCGTATAGAGTAACTTACTTTTAAGCTTACAATGTAGCGCCCGAAGGGGCGGTTAGCGAGAATAAATGAAGGACTTCTTAAGTGGCGCGAGACTGTGTCGGCTTTGGGATCTCCAGGAGTGAGCATCTGGTTCGGCTGCCGGGGACTGACTGACTCTCTGGCTTCTCCGTTCTCAACTCGTCAGGTCGGGGAAGTAGATGTGGAGGGGAAAAGGCTCTGGTGGGGATATCTGCTCATGGGAGGATAGTAGAGAGAGAAAGAGAGAGAGAGTCGTTCGGAGATGATTTCACGCATGAGTTATCATGAATACTTCCGTTGTTATCTTCGTCCTTCACGTATTCTCTTACATATAATTTTTTACGCAGCGCATTCTTACAAATATCGATTAAGTGTTCTTGGAATAACAGATTAGATAACGTTTATCGGACGTGTTATGTTGTGGCGTTTATGTATTCGTGGTTTGCATTATTTCTTTTGGTTGAGACATGTCATTTTCGTTAGCGATTAATGTTTGAATGTGGCCATGGAGTCCGAAAAGGCTCGAAACGGTTCCTAAGATAGCCGAGGAGAAATACATTCGAGTTATGGACCTATAGTCGCATGGAGTTCCTAAATATGGGGGAACTGGGAAGGGCTTGTTGACGTGATTTTATATAAGTTATCCATTATGCTCCTTTTCTCAGTGTTCTGTTCGTTTTTTCGGGAAAGTAAGTGTAACATTATTAGTTTTATTGCCGTTGCGCGTCACATGGCGTCGAGATAATCCATGGTTAATAATGTAATTTTTAGGGGAATGAAAAAATGTTTGGTGATTTTGTTAGCAAGAGGGATCATTGGTATCTAGAGGTGTTGTTACTTCAAAGACGAATACAGTGATATGCATTATGTTGGGTTTCTGGCTTGTAATAAATTTATTATATTTTTTGCAATTAATTATTATTAGCTGTTGATGTATTTCTTTTATGTGTTTTCTATCCGTTGTGTGAAACAGAATATTATGCGGGTAGCGTGATTTTTCGCGCTCTATTGGTTAAGTGTAACGTCTCGCGTCTCCCTAGGGATCGTGATCCGCCTGCTCTCTATTTATTTAGGCCTACCTGCTTACACCGGCACTGCCTGGGATGCCGAGAGCTTTTCCGGACAGATGGTGAAAGGGGGAAATATGCTGGTTGTGGGAGAAGGATAATTGAGGCGGGTGGCGGCTGTCAGCTGCGCCCCTGAGATTGAAGGATGCTAAGCACTGTACAGGTTATTAATTCACAAGTTAAATTTCCTGATCTTGATGGAGAAGGGGTGGTCTTATGAGTTGGACGGGATGGATAGGATGCTTGAGCCGAGAGGCACCCGTAAGGCGCTCCTCAGTCTGGACAAGGATAGAGGCGGGTAGCTCCAGTAAGGCGCTTCCCTAAAAGTGAGCAAGATCTATGCTTAATAATGTAAGATTCAGATTTAATGGTTAATGAACTATAAATTCCGCTGGCAAGAGATGTTATGGCACCAATTGATTTAAGTAACTGAATAAAAAGGACAAAGATTTATGAATGCTTAATATCTTCCTTTCAAGAAAATGTTCGAATAAGAGGAAAAAGGCTGCCGATAAAACAAGGATGCTGCATAAAATTAAAATGCTTAGTAGAAAATATTGAAGAATTGTATGCCGATGCAATGGCATATGTTCGTTGTACAAGAGAATCGGTGATTTTAATGGAATTGTACAATAGCAAGTAACACAGTGAGGTAATTAAGGCGTATGCCGATGCAATGGCACACGTCTACACATACACAATAAAATCAGTTACAATTCAATAAATGCATATACATATATATATGTGGGTGGGGAAGGATGCACTTCATGAAATGATTTATATTATTCCAGGTTTTATAATGGATAATGTCAAGATCTTGTCGTTATTAAGAATATACTTTCGTCTAAATAAACAATGAGATTGTAAAAATATTATTAATCTGAAACCTTAGTAATTTGATTGTTTAATATAGAATAGTCTTTACGGATAATGGTAATAGCAGAACGCAGTATATTTTATATGTGCAAGTGCAGGTTACAGTGGAAACAGTGGGAATATTATATCAAGTACATAATTATACATGAAATTATAAAGGCATATAAATGTCTTATAACTAAAATAGCTAATGAGAGAGATAGATAGAAGGCTAACATGAAGGAACGTCTCTGTGAGTCCTTGTTACGAGATAATTGTAATTTTTATTTTTATTCAATGTCTATTAACGAGGTGAAGGCCTAGGAGGTTGGAGTAAGCAGATTTTCAAAGCAGAGTCTCCGGCGTAAGGAATCCGCCTGGAGACGATGTCAGAGTGGTGGGATGCCACTGCTGATAAGGATTCTGACTATACCAATACGGCTCTGTGCTTGGCACCGATGCCGTGCGCGCGTAACCCTGTGCTTAGCACCGATGTCATGCGCCCGCAAGGAGGAATGGAAAGGGAATAATAAGTGTGTGAGCGTAGTTCACTGCGTTGACAGACACTGGGGTTTCGTAATCACGATTTAGAAAAAGAAGAATCTGAAGATTGTCTCTCTCTCTCTCTCTTTATATATATACTAGCTTGTATAGCGTATCCTAAGGAAATCGGAACGAAATTCTAAGAGCGATTTGACAAACTAAACGTAGATAATACACTATTCGGATTATAATGAATGGTCCTTATGTAAGGCAGTTACGAACCGACATGAACGAAAATTTCAGCGTGACGCTATGGTATCTGTTAAATAATTCGACTTGGCGTATGGTGAAACGTCACTGGTTCACTCGCGTAACAATGTTCCTAAGGCTTAGATCGCGATTGTATTTCACTTGCGCGAAACGCGGTATATGTGAGTGTTGTGCATTAAAATATTATATACTTACTATTTATTTCAGTAGCTCAGACTTTTGCAGAGAAATCTCAAAGAACAGGCTTTTTTATTCCAGAATACTCTCAGTACTGTTGGGACCACTCTAGCCACGGCACAACTCGAGCGGGGAGTCGACTTATCCGCACACTTTGAGTATTATAAAACACCGTGGATGTTCTGGCAAGTTTCCTAAGAAATCTTCCAGATTTTGAATAGCACAAGGCAAAGGCTCTGAAGGAGCGTAGGAAGAGGCTCTTATGCGAGACGACCGTTGTCCGTGGTGGCACGGTCGCTCAGAGACACTTTTCCTCTTTGCGTCAAATTAACAAAGATGTCTTGGAGGCTCTCCTAAGAGGCACGTCTGTACTGTATGAACTTCCGATGTCGACTCTGCGGTGGGAGCTGCTCCCGGGGCCTCGTTCGGTCCGGACAATGGAACTCAAGAGTGGGGTAGGCTATATGGTAGGAGTAATGGGATTATACGAGAGGGATCCAGAGTAGGAGCGTTCAAGGTTTTTCAGAGTGGGACTGAGTGGCGTGATGCTGACGGGGCATCGAGACATCTCGGCGCGCCGCCGGATGTGATAAGGAGCGTGGTCAACAGGATGCCCTATGTTACCTGATATGGGCTCGGGTTACTCGGGGATTCCAGAGCACCTTCGGTGGCCCGGCTGCGTGCGTGCCTTATCTTTGAGACTTCCTGTCGCCAGTCTGACTTATTAATTTATATGTGCTCGTAATTATTTATGCCTTATAATATTATAATTTAATAAAAAGAAATGGTTAATATTATATATGTGTGGTTCTTAAGGTTATAATATACGCCTAATTTAGTATTATATGAATAGTGTAATAGAAAGTTATAATGTTAATTAGTTATGATTTTTATAAAGACAATATGCATGTGTTATAATAAAAGAGATATTTGTTATTAATGTTTAAATGTGGTTATTAAGAATTATTATAAGAAATGCATATTGTTAACAGTGGGTTTTAGAGTGTAGAGATTTATAATATTGTTAACTGGAAAATTAGGATTTCTTATTACAGGGATCCTTATTATTACTGTTGTTAAATTAATGTTTCTCGGCAAGGCTGAGTTCTACCATAGGGCTCTCTACTTACGTATGTCGGTAAGATAGATCCCTTGGGTAGGTTTCGTTATTATTGGCGTCGGTAATTAATTAACAATTGTTATAAACGGTTCTTATGTATAAATTACCGACTTTTAGACCTTATAGAAGCTTATGGTAATAGAAGATTCGATGAACAATTAATTTTTATTATTAGTGATGAGTTCAAGCCGTTGTACTGTACGAACGAATTTAAAAGAGTGCAATATTTAAGA
Source organism: Harpegnathos saltator (assembly GCF_003227715.2). Lineage (NCBI taxonomy): Eukaryota > Metazoa > Arthropoda > Insecta > Hymenoptera > Formicidae > Harpegnathos > Harpegnathos saltator. The sequence goes on from NW_020230381.1 coordinate 11,547, forward strand.
GGAGCTTGAACGTGGACAGAAGGCTTAAATTAAATTAAATAAAGTATTTAAACGTGACCAAGGCAAAAATGGTGGATTTCCAAGCTAAATGGGGTATTTAAACGACCCCTGAACTTAAATAAATGAGGTTTATTAAATTTTGAGTAAAAATTACCAAATTTTGAGAATGTACTGTCAGAAGGATTCTCTGTTTGTGGGCAAGAATTAATTGTTTTCGTTTGGCATTATTTCCTTTTGTAATTAATATTCTGAGGTTTTGACATTTGCTTATGTTTCACTAAAATGTTCTCTATGTACGTAGGTGTTAAAAATATTTTAAATTGACTTTTCTTAATTTTCACGGAAGGTACGCATTACTGATGTCCCAATAGTCCCTGCGTATGAATTTTAGAATTTTCTGAAGTCTACTGGTAAGTAACATTGTTGGTTTCTTATTAATTGTTAATGTTTTTCAAAATGTTAATATGGTCGTTAAATAGAGGTCTTTTAATGCTATTGTTAGCAATTAAGATTTTTCTTCTAGGCCTTATAGTTACTGAGAAAAACATGCCTTTTCCTGATTGGTCGAGACATTCAAATAGCCATAGCTTCTAAACTATCGATTTTACAGAAATTTTATTAGGACATAATTTGTAATACTTTGAAGGAGCCTTAAATCGCACCGCGCGATTTTCTAAAATTATTATTATTTTAAAAGATATGAACTTTTATCGATAAATTTTAATAGTAACAATTACCCTCTATGGTTGAATCTACCTATATGTCTCGCTGGCCTTTTAATGTAGAGGCGAAAAAATGATATGGTGGAGAGAACGTCGCAGGACGTTACATAAGCTGTTATTCATTTGTTAATTAGTGTATGTGTAATTTCGAGCTGTTGATGAAATGTTAGAGGATTTTGTGTTCTGGAAAAGTTGTTTTATAATATTAAAGGAATTTTGTGGGCTTATTATAATGAGCATCTGTTATTTGTCATATTTGTTATAAACAATAGCCTCAAATTTTAAATAATAGCTAAAACGTTATTTCTCTTTATTTATGACTACACTCCGATATCTTTATGGTAAGGTATATGGTGGTTTGGATATGAGCCCTGACCCTGATGCCTACGGTCTTAAAAATTTGTTCGGGTAAATAAAACTTATCCTGATTAAAAAACACATTTTTAATTGGTAATTATTTTGTTCGTTACAGGGAACGAGCATAATACCAAGATCGACACGTATAGGCGTTATGCGTTAATATTGTAATGCCTGTACAAGGATTTTTATACAGTATAATTATTTTCAATTAAATTTGCGTTACTACTTGTTATACTCCCTCCTTTCTTTCTCCCTTTTCTAAAATTTTTCCTATTTCTCTAGGGTTATTAGATAGTATTTGAAAGCAAAGTATTAGTAAGAAAGAGGTGAGTAAAAGGTGTTAGTTATTTGCGGTGAGGAGATATGAATAACGATCTCTGCTTGGATTAGTCATGGTATAGGAATGTACGGTTTATCTTATCGAGGAGATAGCGAGAAAGGTAGTGGAGTAGTCCGTGGCTTGCGTTACACGGTGGAGGTTGATTTTGTCTATTCGTTTAAGTTCTTAGTAGCAGGAATTTGTCAATTACTGTTACTGATGACTTATCTTAATGGGGGATTAATTATTAGTGTATATATATCTATTGTGTGGGTGATCATGTGAAAAAGCGATTGAAGTATTAGTAATAACATCAAGAACAAGGTAACTATGGTGGTTATGTCGGTCTAGAGGTTATTGCTCGGGGATTCTTTGTGCGCAAACAATAATCTTCTAAATTAATATTTTTCAGCAACAATTTTGATCGAGTCGGTAAGGAGGAGCGCGAGTGGGTACGCTCGGTGGCCGCGAGACGACGGTGGCGCGACGTGCCTTAAGGCTACCGCGGTGTACTGCTTTAGGGACTATTAATAAGTTTGTTACGCCTTTTTGTTGCACAGGTGGGTTTAAACCACCTAGTGTATCGCGGTTATTAATCATTATTTTATCCTTATTTGCTTTTCGTCGACAGGTTTAAGCATAGGTCTGCCAAGCTAGTAATATACTAGGATTTGACGTTAATAATTGTATTATAACAATGGCTTATTAGGTAAGATGGTAAGTGGTTAAATTATGTCTCTGTACTCAATAGCTATGGTAAATTAGGTATATATATATATATATATATATATATATATATATATATCATTAGTCTGTCCATTAAATATATTGAAAATGAAGCTGTAAATTATATATGACTTATTACTGTCTTCCAGGCCTTTCTGCAATTGTTTGGCAGTTTAGAAGGTCGCCATCAAATATTTTTAAAGTAATGAATTATTAGATCAGATGTATATATATGTATATATCATAGATGAAGTGTATTACTTCATATAATAGGATACAATATACTGGTTATATATATATATAAGAAAAGGTACGCGAGATATTATATAAAAATATCGGTTATATAGGGTGTTAAATAAGTGAGTATGGTGCAATTTCAAAAGTGTAGTATATGTACGTATACTATATGCGCATGAGTGCGTCATTGGAGAGAGTAGGGTATTAAAATATTGTTGTTACAGGTTCCGACGAATATAGAAGGCGCTTGAGATGTAGGATACAGATAGCTCGTGACCTGTTGGTCAGCCAAAAACAGTGACAAAGAAAGGTGCGTGCCTGACGACCTTGTTTCTTTTCTTGATTCAGTTATCCATTAAGTGGAAATCTTTACGGCAATTAGATTTTGGAAGAAAAATTTCCTTCTTTATGCCTCGGAATAGCGGGATGTTACAAGGCCTTCCCTCGCAGTCGGTTGACGAGGAGGCGTGCGAGGTTTCGTTCGGCGGACGGGGGAACGATGTCTCTAGCGCGTCTACAGGCTCGCGCGAATTGCGCGTAGCTCACGTTGTATCCGTCGTAGTGTGGTACCGATTCGAGCGCGTCCTTGAATGTTACACGGGGATCTCGAGGGAGTAGTCATGCTGGAGGCTATGAGGCACACTAGTGGCGTCGAAGTAGGGGGCGATAGGGGGTGACGGTCCGTCTTTTGGAGGTTCCCGCTGGAGTGAGGCTATGTCGCGCAACATTTCTTCGTTAATGGGGCCTTGGTCGGCTGTACGGTCGTGCGATGTTTCTCTACGCGACATTTCCGATTCGCGGTCGTGGAGGGCGGCTTCCCTCTGTTCGATGCGTCGCCGAGCAAGCTCGCGTTCTCGTTCAAATGATTCGCGTTCCCTACGCACCGCGTCGGATTCTCTTTGTACTTGCAGTTCTTTTTCCCGGATGTGCTGAGACAGAAGTTCTGCTTCTTCCTTACTGTAGATCTCATCCGGTTTGTCGGGTTTATCGGTCTTTTTACTACGAGTCGCCATCGGGGCGGATGATTTTGTTTCAATCGCGTTTCAGTAGCGGTAATCCAGTGGGTTTGCTTAATTAATCGCGGGGTTCGCGTCGTGAGCCCTTTTCGTATCCCACCGCTGTCACCAATTTTATGTTACGTCCCGGTCGGCCGCGGCTGCGATGCTAGGTTGCAGGTGCTCGGGCCTGGACGCGGGGCTAGATCGCAGTTTTTGGGTCAAACGAATCGCGTGATTCTCCCCAGGGATACGCGCGATCTGGCGGGCACGACACGATGTTCCGCGGAGTATACAGCAATTGACACTCACCAGTTCCTTTAATCCAATGTAATGATCTGGCACACCTGTATCATGGAGTTGCGCACGTGCCCACGGAGTTGCTCGAGGGTCGGAGTTTTCTCGTTACAGGTGCGGAGAGTGTGAGGCGGGGTAGATGCTCCGTAGTAGTAGTGGAGGATCTCTGCACGCAGTCGACGGTAGAAAGCAGGCCTCGGGTCTCGTGGCGAGAATCCGCGTCGAATGATCGGTAGTCGCGGATGGGTGTCACAATCGATCTTGCTAACACTGTATGGTTTGCGAGCGGTAGCTTTCGGGTGCTCTGGCACGGGCGGCTGAGGAGATTCTGGAGAGCGAGGGGGTTCAGTGGAGCGAGGATGCCCCTTGTCGGGAGCGGAGTTGGTGGGTTCGACACCTAGGTAAGGGTGGTACGCTTGTCCATGCTTTAGTTGGTATTCTAATTTGAGTCTGCTTATGAGTCTGTTTTGTAATAAAAACTTGATGTACGATGGAGGAACTAGATCGTGCCCCGTGATATCTTGTATTATACGGGGTTTGGTGGGGTCCATGTGTTGAGACAACAGGGCCGCTCGTCGGCAAGCTTCCTTACGTAGCTGCCTTGCCTTCTGTTTAACGCCCCCGCGATGTTTATTTGGCATCTAACGGATTGAGTTTAAGAATAACATTTTTGGTCAAGATAAAATAGCAATTGATAAAATTAATTATTGAATGAAAAAGACTCTTGTGACTTTAGTTATCCGTTGCCAGAATACTATAAAAGTACTAATAATTAATGCTTAATACCAATGCTTTGGCAGTTAGGTTATGCTGGTTGTAGGAGAAGGATAATTGAGGCGGGTGGCGGCTGTCAGCTGCGCCCCTGAGATTGAAGGATGCTAAGCACTGTACAGGTTATTAATTCACAAGTTAAATTTCCTGATCTTGATGGAGAAGGGGTGGTCTTATGAGTTGGACGGGATGGATAGGATGCTTGAGCCGAGAGGCAACCCGTAAGGCGCTCCTCAGTCTGGACAAGGATAGAGGCGGGTAGCTCCAGTAAGGCGCTTCCCTAAAAGTGAGCAAGATCTATGCTTAATAATGTAAGATTCAGATTTAATGGTTAATGAACTATAAATTCCTCTGGCAAGAGATGTTATGGCACCAATTGATTTAAGTAACTGAATAAAAAGGACAAAGATTTATGAATGCTTAATATCTTCCTTTCAAGAAAATGCTCGAACAAGAGGAAAAAGGCTGCCGATAAAACAAGGATGCTGCATAAAATTAAAATGCTTAGTAGAAAATATTGAAGGATTGTATGCCGATGCAATGGCATATGTTCGTTGTACAAGAGAATCGGTGATTTTAATGGAATTGTACAATAGCAAGTAACACAGTGAGGTAATTAAGGCGTATGCCGATGCAATGGCACACGTCTACACATACACAATAAAATCAGTTACAATTCAATAAATGCATATACATATATATATGTGGGTGGGGAAGGATGCACTTCATGAAATGATTTATATTATTCCAGCTTTTATAATGGATAATGTCAAGATCTTGTCGTTATTAAGAATATACTTTCGTCTAAATAAACAATGAGATTGTAAAAATATTATTAATCTGAACCTTAGTAACTTGATTGTTTAATATAGAATAGTCTTTACGGGTAATGGTAATAGCAGAACGCAGTATATTTTATATGTGCAAGTGCAGGTTACAGTGGAAACAGTGGGAATATTATATCAAGTACATAATTATATATGAAATTATAAAGGCATATAAATGTCTTATAACTAAAATAGCTAATGAGAGAGATGGATAGAAGGCTAACATGAAGGAACGTCTCTGTGAGTCCTTGTTACGAGATAATTGTAATTTTTATTTTTATTCAATGTCTATTAACGAGGTGAAGGCCTAGGAGGTTGGAGTAAGCAGATTTTCAAAGCAGAGTCTCCGGCGTAAGGAATTCGCCTGGAGACGATGTCAGAGTGGTGGGATGCCACTGCTGATAAGGATTCTGACTATACCAATACGGCTCTGTGCTTGGCACCGATGCCGTGCGCGCGTGAATCTGTGCTTGGCACCGATGTCATGCGCCCGCAAGGAGGAATGGAAAAGGAATAATAAGTGTGTGAGCGTAGACAGTGCGTTGACAGACACTGGGGTTTCGTAATCACGATTTAGAAAAAGAAGAATCTGAAGATTGTCTCTCTCTCTCTCTCTCTTTATATATATACTAGCTTGTATAGCGTATCCTAAGGAAATCGGAACGAAATTCTAAGAGCGGTTTGACAACTAAACGTAGATGATACACTATTCGGATTATAATGAATGATCCTTATGTAAGGCAGTTACGAACCGACATGAACGAAATTTCAGCGTGACGCTATGGTATCTGTTAAATAATTCGACTTGGCGTATGGTGAAACGTCACTGGTTCACTCGCGTAACAATGTTCCTAAGGCTTAGATCGCGATTGTATTTCACTTGCGCGAAACGCGGTGTATGTGGGTGTTGTGCATTAAAATATTATATACTTACTATTTATTTCAGTAGCTCAGACTTTTGCAGAGAAATCTCAAAGAACAGGCTTTTTTATTCCAGAATACTCTCAATACTGTTAGGACCACTCTAGCCACGGCACAACTCGAGCGGGGAGTCGACTTATCCGCACACTTTGAGTATTATAAAACACCGTGGATGTTCTGGCAAGTTTCCTAAGAAATCTTCCAGATTTTGAATAGCACAAGGCAAAGGCTCTGAAGGAGCGTAGGAAGAGGCTCTTATGCGAGACGACCGTTTGTCCATGGTGGCACGGTCGCTCAGAGACACTTTTCCTCTTTGCGTCAAATTAACAAAGATGTCTTGGAGGCACTCCTAAGAGGCACGTCTGTACTGGTATGAACTTCCGATGTCGACTCTGCGGTGGGAGCTGCTCCCGGGGCCTCGTTCGGTCCGGACAATGGAACTCAAGAGTGGGGTAGGCTATATGGTAGGAGTAATGGGATTATACGAGAGGGATCCAGAGTAGGAGCGTTCAAGGTTTTTCAGAGTGGAACTGAGTGGCGTGATGCTGACGGGGCATCGAGACATCTCGGCGCGCCGCCGGATGTGATAAGGAGCGTGGTCAACAGGATGCCCTATGTTACCTGATATGGGCTCGGGTTACTCGGGATTCCAGAGCACCTTCGGTGGCCCGGCTGCGTGCGTGCCTTATCTTTGAGACTTCCTGTCGCCAGTCTGACTTATTAATTTATATGTGCTCGTAATTATTTATGCCTTATAATATTATAATTTAATAAAAAGAAATGGTTAATATTATATATGTGTGGTTCTTAAGGTTATAATATACGCCTAATTTAGTATTATATGAATAGTGTAATAGAAAGTTATAATGTTAATTAGTTATGATTTTTATAAAGACAATATGCATGTGTTATAATAAAAGAGATATTTGTTATTAATGTTTAAATGTGGTTATTAAGAATTATTATAAGAAATGCATATTGTTAACAGTGGGTTTTAGAGTGTAGAGATTTATAATATTGTTAACTGGAAAATTAGGATTTCTTATTACAGGGATCCTTATTATTACTGTTGTTAAATTAATGTTTCTCGGCAAGGCTGAGTTCTACCATAGGGCTCTCTACTTACGTATGGTCGGTAAGATAGATCCCTTGGGTAGGTTTCGTTATTATTGGCGTCGGTAATTAATTAACAATTGTTATAAACGGTTCTTATGTATAAATTACCGACTTTTAGACCTTATAGAAGCTTATGGTAATAGAAGATTCGATGAACAATTAATTTTTATTATTAGTGATGAGTTCAAGCCGTTGTACTGCACGAACGAATTTAAAAGAGTGCAATATTTAAGAGAGCTTGAACGTGAACAGAAGGCTTAAATTAAATTAAATAAAGTATTTAAACGTGACCAAGGCAAAAATGGTGGATTTCCAAGCTAAATAGGGTATTTAAACGACCCCTGAACTTAAATAAATGAGGTTTATTAAATTTTAAGTAAGAATTACCAAATTTTGAGAATGTACTGTCAGAAGGATTCTCTGTTTGTGGGCAAGAATTAATTGTTTTCGTTTGGCATTATTTCCTTTTGTAATTAATATTCTGAGGTTTTGACATTTGCTTATGTTTTCACTAAAATGTTCTCTATGTACGTAGGTGTTAAAAATATTTTAAATTGACTTTTCTTAATTTTCACGGAAGGTACGCATTACTGATGTCCCAATAGTCCCTGCGTATGAATTTTAGAATTTTCTGAAGTCTACTGGTAAGTAACATTGTTGGTTTCTTATTAATTGTTAATGTTTTTCAAAATGTTAATATGGTCGTTAAATAGAGGTCTTTTAATGCTATTGTTAGCAATTAAGATTTTTCTTCTAGGCCTTATAGTTACTGAGAAAAACATGCCTTTTCCTGATTGGTCGAGACATTCAAATAGCCATAACTTCTAAACTATCGATTTTACAGAAATTTTATTAGGACATAATTTGTAATACTTTGAAGGAGCCTTAAATCGCACCGCGCGATTTTCTAAAATTAATATTATTTTAAAAGATATGAACTTTTATCGATAAATTTTAATAGTAACAATTACTTATGGTTGAATCTACCTATATGTCTCGCTGGCCTTTTAATGTAGAGGCGAAAAAATGATATGGTGGAGAGAACGTCGCAGGACGTTACACATGACGCAATCCGCGTCTTTCTCTCTGTCACGATCGATCTCGGACGGTATCGAGACCGCAAAGACGTGTCGGAAAAGCGCAGACGCAACTCTCGTTACGGTCACGGACGACCGCTCGAACGACAACGATAACGATGAGACAACCGTTCGCTCGTCGTCGTGTTGCGTCAGTTCGATCGTCCGTTCGTATGCGAAGTGGCCGATCTGACGAATCTGTTAACACGGACACTGGGCCCGAACGATGCGCGAAAACGTTTTGCTAAACTCGCAATCGTTTCGTGCGAGTGTTCGCGATCATGATGTTGATCTGGCTCACGCTATCGGTCATCATTTGCTGCGCGGTTCCGACAGCGTGCTACGAAATTATGCGCGTACTGTTGGAATCACCGTTATGCAACGTTAATGGCGCTACTCGCGCAAATAATGCACGTGCTCTACAACCTGTTGGGCTACAGATCCGTGCGTCTCGGAAAGAGAGAACAACGGAGCGACGGTGCACCGACGAACTCGGTCCGAACGCTTGGCTCGGA
>NW_020230382.1:0-155000 GCF_003227715.2 Harpegnathos saltator
ACCTGGGAGTAGAGAGTCGTCACTTACGTGAAAATGTAGGGTTTTGTAGAGGATTTTAATTTGGTGCCAGAACCGGGATTGTATCTCTAACCGTTTAGGAGATATGAAGTTAAAGTTTTCCAAGCTTTCTCCGTCGATATCTCCGCTTCTACTGGGAGTAGAGAGTCGTCACTTACGGCAAAATGTAGGGTTTTGAGAGGACTTTAATTTGGTGCCAGAACCAGGCCTGTATCTCTAACCGTTTAGGAGATATCGAAGGTTAAAGTTTTCCAAGCTTTCTCCGTCGATATCTCCGCTTCTACTGGGAGTAGAGAGTCGTCACTTACGGCAAAATGTAGGGTTTTGAGAGGACTTTAATTTGGTGCCAGAACCAGGCCTGTATCTCTAACCGTTTAGGAGATATCGAAGGTTAAAGTTTTCCAAGCTTTCTCCGTCGATATCTCCGCTTCTACTGGGAGTAGAGAGTCGTCACTTACGGCAAAATGTAGGGTTTTGAGAGGACTTTAATTTGGTGCCAGAACCAGGCCTGTATCTCTAACCGTTTAGGAGATATCGAAGGTTAAAGTTTTCCAAGCTTTCTCCGTCGATATCTCCGCTTCTACTGGGAGTAGAGAGTCGTCACTTACGGCAAAATGTAGGGTTTTGAGAGGACTTTAATTTGGTGCCAGAACCAGGCCTGTATCTCTAACCGTTTAGGAGATATCGAAGGTTAAAGTTTTCCAAGCTTTCTCCGTGATATCTCCGCTTCTACTGGGAGTAGAGAGTCGTCACTTACGGCAAAATGTAGGGTTTTGAGAGGACTTTAATTTGGTGCCAGAACCAGGCCTGTATCTCTAACCGTTTAGGAGATATCGAAGGTTAAAGTTTTCCAAGCTTTCTCCGTTGATATCTCCGCTTCTACTGGGAGTAGAGAGTCGTCACTTACGGCAAAATGTAGGGTTTTGAGAGGACTTTAATTTGGTGCCAGAACCAGGCCTGTATCTCTAACCGTTTAGGAGATATCGAAGGTTAAAGTTTTCCAAGCTTTCTCCGTTGATATCTCCGCTTCTACTGGGAGTAGAGAGTCGTCACTTACGGCAAAATGTAGGGTTTTGAGAGGACTTTAATTTGGTGCCAGAACCAGGCCTGTATCTCTAACCGTTTAGGAGATATCGAAGGTTAAAGTTTTCCAAGCTTTCTCCGTTGATATCTCCGCTTCTACTGGGAGTAGAGAGTCGTCACTTACGGCAAAATGTAGGGTTTTGAGAGGACTTTAATTTGGTGCCAGAACCAGGCCTGTATCTCTAACCGTTTAGGAGATATCGAAGGTTAAAGTTTTCCAAGCTTTCTCCGTTGATATCTCCGCTTCTACTGGGAGTAGAGAGTCGTCACTTACGGCAAAATGTAGGGTTTTGAGAGGACTTTAATTTGGTGCCAGAACCAGGCCTGTATCTCTAACCGTTTAGGAGATATCGAAGGTTAAAGTTTTCCAAGCTTTCTCCGTTGATATCTCCGCTTCTACTGGGAGTAGAGAGTCGTCACTTACGGCAAAATGTAGGGTTTTGAGAGGACTTTAATTTGGTGCCAGAACCAGGCCTGTATCTCTAACCGTTTAGGAGATATCGAAGGTTAAAGTTTTCCAAGCTTTCTCCGTTGATATCTCCGCTTCTACTGGGAGTAGAGAGTCGTCACTTACGGCAAAATGTAGGGTTTTGAGAGGACTTTAATTTGGTGCCAGAACCAGGCCTGTATCTCTAACCGTTTAGGAGATATCGAAGGTTAAAGTTTTCCAAGCTTTCTCCGTTGATATCTCCGCTTCTACTGGGAGTAGAGAGTCGTCACTTACGGCAAAATGTAGGGTTTTGAGAGGACTTTAATTTGGTGCCAGAACCAGGCCTGTATCTCTAACCGTTTAGGAGATATCGAAGGTTAAAGTTTTCCAAGCTTTCTCCGTTGATATCTCCGCTTCTACTGGGAGTAGAGAGTCGTCACTTACGGCAAAATGTAGGGTTTTGAGAGGACTTTAATTTGGTGCCAGAACCAGGCCTGTATCTCTAACCGTTTAGGAGATATCGAAGGTTAAAGTTTTCCAAGCTTTCTCCGTCGATATCTCCGCTTCTACTGGGAGTAGAGAGTCGTCACTTACGGCAAAATGTAGGGTTTTGAGAGGACTTTAATTTGGTGCCAGAACCAGGCCTGTATCTCTAACCGTTTAGGAGATATCGAAGGTTAAAGTTTTCCAAGCTTTCTCCGTCGATATCTCCGCTTCTACTGGGAGTAGAGAGTCGTCACTTACGGCAAAATGTAGGGTTTTGAGAGGACTTTAATTTGGTGCCAGAACCAGGCCTGTATCTCTAACCGTTTAGGAGATATCGAAGGTTAAAGTTTTCCAAGCTTTCTCCGTTGATATCTCCGCTTCTACTGGGAGTAGAGAGTCGTCACTTACGGCAAAATGTAGGGTTTTGAGAGGACTTTAATTTGGTGCCAGAACCAGGCCTGTATCTCTAACCGTTTAGGAGATATCGAAGGTTAAAGTTTTCCAAGCTTTCTCCGTCGATATCTCCGCTTCTACTGGGAGTAGAGAGTCGTCACTTACGGCAAAATGTAGGGTTTTGAGAGGACTTTAATTTGGTGCCAGAACCAGGCCTGTATCTCTAACCGTTTAGGAGATATCGAAGGTTAAAGTTTTCCAAGCTTTCTCCGTTGATATCTCCGCTTCTACTGGGAGTAGAGAGTCGTCACTTACGGCAAAATGTAGGGTTTTGAGAGGACTTTAATTTGGTGCCAGAACCAGGCCTGTATCTCTAACCGTTTAGGAGATATCGAAGGTTAAAGTTTTCCAAGCTTTCTCCGTTGATATCTCCGCTTCTACTGGGAGTAGAGAGTCGTCACTTACGGCAAAATGTAGGGTTTTGAGAGGACTTTAATTTGGTGCCAGAACCAGGCCTGTATCTCTAACCGTTTAGGAGATATCGAAGGTTAAAGTTTTCCAAGCTTTCTCCGTGATATCTCCGCTTCTACTGGGAGTAGAGAGTCGTCACTTACGGCAAAATGTAGGGTTTTGAGAGGACTTTAATTTGGTGCCAGAACCAGGCCTGTATCTCTAACCGTTTAGGAGATATCGAAGGTTAAAGTTTTCCAAGCTTTCTCCGTGATATCTCCGCTTCTACTGGGAGTAGAGAGTCGTCACTTACGGCAAAATGTAGGGTTTTGAGAGGACTTTAATTTGGTGCCAGAACCAGGCCTGTATCTCTAACCGTTTAGGAGATATCGAAGGTTAAAGTTTTCCAAGCTTTCTCCGTTGATATCTCCGCTTCTACTGGGAGTAGAGAGTCGTCACTTACGGCAAAATGTAGGGTTTTGAGAGGACTTTAATTTGGTGCCAGAACCAGGCCTGTATCTCTAACCGTTTAGGAGATATCGAAGGTTAAAGTTTTCCAAGCTTTCTCCGTTGATATCTCCGCTTCTACTGGGAGTAGAGAGTCGTCACTTACGGCAAAATGTAGGGTTTTGAGAGGACTTTAATTTGGTGCCAGAACCAGGCCTGTATCTCTAACCGTTTAGGAGATATCGAAGGTTAAAGTTTTCCAAGCTTTCTCCGTTGATATCTCCGCTTCTACTGGGAGTAGAGAGTCGTCACTTACGGCAAAATGTAGGGTTTTGAGAGGACTTTAATTTGGTGCCAGAACCAGGCCTGTATCTCTAACCGTTTAGGAGATATCGAAGGTTAAAGTTTTCCAAGCTTTCTCCGTTGATATCTCCGCTTCTACTGGGAGTAGAGAGTCGTCACTTACGGCAAAATGTAGGGTTTTGAGAGGACTTTAATTTGGTGCCAGAACCAGGCCTGTATCTCTAACCGTTTAGGAGATATCGAAGGTTAAAGTTTTCCAAGCTTTCTCCGTTGATATCTCCGCTTCTACTGGGAGTAGAGAGTCGTCACTTACGGCAAAATGTAGGGTTTTGAGAGGACTTTAATTTGGTGCCAGAACCAGGCCTGTATCTCTAACCGTTTAGGAGATATCGAAGGTTAAAGTTTTCCCAGCTTTCTCCGTGATATCTCCGCTTCTACTGGGAGTAGAGAGTCGTCACTTACGGCAAAATGTAGGGTTTTGAGAGGACTTTAATTTGGTGCCAGAACCAGGCCTGTATCTCTAACCGTTTAGGAGATATCGAAGGTTAAAGTTTTCCAAGCTTTCTCCGTGATATCTCCGCTTCTACTGGGAGTAGAGAGTCGTCACTTACGGCAAAATGTAGGGTTTTGAGAGGACTTTAATTTGGTGCCAGAACCAGGCCTGTATCTCTAACCGTTTAGGAGATATCGAAGGTTAAAGTTTTCCAAGCTTTCTCCGTCGATATCTCCGCTTCTACTGGGAGTAGAGAGTCGTCACTTACGGCAAAATGTAGGGTTTTGAGAGGACTTTAATTTGGTGCCAGAACCAGGCCTGTATCTCTAACCGTTTAGGAGATATCGAAGGTTAAAGTTTTCCAAGCTTTCTCCGTTGATATCTCCGCTTCTACTGGGAGTAGAGAGTCGTCACTTACGGCAAAATGTAGGGTTTTGAGAGGACTTTAATTTGGTGCCAGACCAAGCCTGTATCTCTAACCGTTTAGGAGATATCGAAGGTTAAAGTTTTCCAACCTTTCTCCGTCGATATCCAGCCTTCATCCGTCGATATCTCCGCTTCTACTGGGAGTAGAGAGTCGTCCATGTAGTCCAAAATGTAGGGTTTTGAAAGGGCTTTAATTTGGTACCAGTCCGAAGCCTGTATCTCTAACCGTTTAGGAGATATCGAAGGTTAAAGTTTTCCAACCTTTCTCCGTCGATATCTCCGCTTCTACTGGGAGTAGAGAGTCGTCCCTTACGGCAAAATGTAGGGTTTTGAGAGGGCTTTAATTTGGTGCCAGAACCAGGCCTGTATCTCTAACCGTTTAGGAGATATCGAAGGTTAAAGTTTTCCACCAGCTTTCTCCGTCGATATCTCCGCTTCTACTGGGAGTAGAGAGTCGTCCATGTAGCGCAAAATGTAGGGTTTTGAAAGGGCTTTAATTTGGTACCAGTCCGAAGCCTGTATCTCTAACCGTTTAGGAGATATCGAAGGTTAAAGTTTTCCAGCCTTTCTCCCGAATCAGCTTCATCCGTCGATATCTCCGCTTCTACTGGGAGTAGAGGGTCGTCATTGTAGTCCAAAATGTAGGGTTTTGAAAGGGCTTTAATTTGGTACCAGTCCGAAGCCTGTATCTCTAACCGTTTAGGAGATATCGAAGGTTAAAGTTTTCCAACCTTTCTCTATCGATATCCAGCCTTCATCCGTCGATATCTCCGCTTCTACTGGGAGTAGAGAGTCGTCCATGTAGTCCAAAATGTAGGGTTTTGAAAGGGCTTTAATTTGGTGCCAGTCCGAAGCCTGTATCTCTAACCGTTTAGGAGATATCGAAGGTTAAAGTTTTCCAGCATTTCTCTCGAATCAGCTTCATCCGTCGATATCTCCGCTTCTACTGGGAGTAGAGAGTCGTCCATGTAGTCCAAAATGTAGGGTTTTGAAAGGGCTTTAATTTGGTACCAGTCCGAAGCCTGTATCTCTAACCGTTTAGGAGATATCGAAGGTTAAAGTTTTCCAAGCCTTTCTCCATCGATATCCAGACTTCATCCGTCGATATCTCCGCTTCTACTGGGAGTAGAGAGTCGTCCATGTAGTCAAAATGTAGGGTTTTGAGAGGACTTTAATTTGGTGCCAGACCGAGTCCTGTATCTCTAACCGTTTAGGAGATATCGAAGGTTAAAGTTTTCCAACCTTTCTCCGTTGATATCTCCGCTTCTACTGGGAGTAGAGAGTCGTCACTTACGGCAAAATGTAGGGTTTTGAGAGGACTTTAATTTGGTGCCAGACCGAGGCCTGTATCTCTAACCGTTTAGGAGATATCGAAGGTTAAAGTTTTCCAAGCCTTTCTCCGTCGATATCCAGCCTTCCTCCGTCGATATCTCCGCTTCTACTGGGAGTAGAGAGTCGTCCATGTAGTGGAAAATGTAGGGTTTTGAGAGGACTTTAATTTGGTGCCAGAGCCAGGCCTGTATCTCTAACCGTTTAGGAGATATCGAAGATTAAAGTTTTCCAACCTTTCTCCGTTGATATCTCCGCTTCTACTGGGAGTAGAGAGTCGTCACTTAGTCGAAAATGTAGGGTTTTGAGAGGACTTTAATTTGGTACCAGTCCGAAGCCTGTATCTCTAACCGTTTAGGAGATATCGAAGGTTAAAGTTTTCGAACCTTTCTCTGTTGATATCTCCGCTTCTACTGGGAGCAGAGGGTCGTCATTCACGGGAAAACGTGGGGTTTTGAGAGGACTTTAATTTGGTGCCAGAGCCAGGCCTGTATCTCTAACCGTTTAGGAGATATCGAAGATTAAAGTTTTCCAACCTTTCTCCAGCTTCTCCGTGATATCTCCGCTTCTACTGGGAGTAGAGAGTCGTCCATGTAGTCGAAAATGTAGGGTTTTGAGAGGACTTTAATTTGGTGCTAGAGCCAGGCCTGTATCTTTAACCGTTTAGGATATATCGAAGATTAAAGTTTTCGAACCTTTCTCCGTTGATATCTCCGCTTCTACTGGGAGCAGAGGGTCGTCATTCACGGGAAAATGTGGGGTTTTGAGAGGACTTTATTTTGGTGCCAGAAACAGGCCTGTATCTCTTGTCGTTTAGGAGATATCGAATATTAAATTTTTCCAATTTTTTCCGTAGATATCACTGCATATACTGGGAGTTGAGAGTCTTAATTAATGGTGAAATGTTTGGTTTTTAGAGCACCACATTTTGTTGCAAGAAGCAGGCCTGTATCTCTAGTCGTTTAGGAGATATCGAAAGTTAAAGTTTTCCGACTTTTCCGTTGATATCTCCGCTGCTGCTGGGAGTTGACAGTCGTAATTAATGGTGAAATGTAGAGTTTTGAGAGGACTATATTTTGGTGCAAGAAACACTCCTGTGTTTCTAGTTTTAGGAGATATGGAAGGTTAAAATTTTCCAACTTTTACCTTTGATATCTCCGCTTCTACTAGGAATTGAGAGTGGAAATTTATGCTAAGATTAGGGTTGGTATAGGGTTGGTATAGGACTACATTGTGGCAAGAGCGCGTTCCTGTATCTTGAACCGTTTAGGAGATATAGTAAGTTAAAATGTTTAACTTGTGATGTTAATATCTCCGTTTCTACTGTGAATTGAAAGTCGAGGTTTATGGTCAAATTAGGGTTGATATAGAACCATATTGCAAAAGAGCGTTCCTGTATCTTGAGACCTTTAGGAGATATCGAAGGTTAAATATGCTATCGATGAGGTTCGCTTATAACTTCCATTTATCTCAACAGCACTTCTCGGGAACATTCCGTTCGAAAGGTTAGTCCGCGATAAAAAGTTTCTTGCGATCTGAGGCCGCTGTTGTTTAAAGTTAAATTGCAGCAATAGTATTGTTATCGGTCAACCCTGAGACCGGCTGCTAACATCCATTTGTAACGTCTGCCGCGCCTTTGCGATTACCGATAAATTCAGTTTTCTTGATTACTCGCGCGATTTCAAGTGGCCATAATATATGGCGAAAATACATGGCAATATATGGGAATAATATATGGTAATAATATACGGCAACAATATATGGCAACAATATATGCCAACAATATATGGCAACAATATGTGGCAGCAATATATGGCAATAATATAAGACAATAATTCATGGAATATATTTTTCGTTACAAGAGTCAATGCAAATTTGCGACATGCACAATGTAATAATAAAAGTAATAATAAAGTAATAATAAAAGTTCTTTCTGCGAGCTTTAAGTCAGACACTCACCAATGATGATATTGATGATGTCCTGTTGCATCCAACCAGATACACCAATGTCCGCCCATGTCCGCTGCCGCTCTCCATGTCGCTCAACATCCATCTTGCAGATCGTCCCACGGTGATCGCTACACTTTCATCACACTTCCGCGACGCGGTCGATACGCGGTATTAGAACGGCGATATTTACATCAATTAACGAACGTTTTACTCGCCATCGGTGGAAACTTTTTGCGCGCTGCGAAACGGACTCTATAAACTCGATCGGCGAGGAGTAAGAACTGTGTGAAAATTTATTGACTCGTCCAACGGATTTTTACGGTGCTTTTCGCGATTGCGTCTGAAAAGTTGCGAAAATGTGAGATTATCGATATCTACGAGTGAAATATTCGCGACGCGAATGCATGCGAGGAAAGATTAGACAATCAGAAACCGGTCCCCTTTAGGAAGCGCAAAGAGAGAGGAGCGGGGCAAAGTTTTCACGCATTATAGCTCTGTCACGATGAAGCTTACGTTCGCGATACTTTGGCGAAATGAGAATTTAAGTTTTCTTTGTTAGCAACGCGAGTAAAAACGCGTATATTGACAACCGCGGTCGCGATATTCAAAGGCACGCGAGCGAGGATACCTCAAGCTCGGCGTACGCTGGCGCAATTTCTACGCGCATTATACGCTACTCGAGACAATAGGGATTGTGATGAATGGACAATATTGTCAAATAATTCTACAGCCTGTTTTGCAAATAAAAGAAAAGTAGCTAACGATATCGGCATTTAGGTATGAATATATTTTATACGGACAATTGAATATTGTCAAATAATTAAATCGTTAAGTAATTCTGCGGCCCGCTTGAAAAATAAAAATAAAGCAGCTGATGTCGGTGTCGCGTTTGTACATATGAATATTCTCTTATTCAGATGACTGAACATCAAAAGAGAATCATTCAGTATTTTAAATCTTGTATGTAATGTAGGCTATCGATCAAGTAATCCCCTGATTGTTTCGAGCAATGTATTTTATTCAACGTCACAAATACACACATGCAAGTATCTATTTGCAATTCGCATTGACTCGAACGATATTTTTTAGTCCCACATCCGTCATGCAGAATTTTGTTTCTCTTTTCATTTTGACTCACCGAAACGACTTGCAGTCAGAGCCGGCCACGTTCCGCTTCAACTCTGTAACAAAAAATTCACATTTGCTCATCAGATTTGACCAACGAGTGCGGGCGAGTAAAAGAGTAGTTTACCCTCTGCGATCGTAATTCAAGTCGAGCCGGAAATTATATCCCAGCTCTAGATCGCCAAGTCAAACAGAGGACTATAATAAACTTGTAAACTTACCTTCAAGCCGACTCTGCTTCGCCCGAACCGGATCCTCCGGTGCGGCATCCGCGTCCACCGGATTACTGTTGCTTTCCGCAACAACTGAAACAGAAAAATAATTTTCCCGGTTGATAACCTGCGGTAGAGAGAGAATATCTTTGATCGGGACCAATCGAAAATACGGATATATTTTGATACGGAATTTTTATCTTTATATTTTTGTTCCAACATTGAAAATTTAAATGGGACTTGAAGCTTTCAAGAGAGCTGATGAAGAGCAAGTTACAAAGGCAAAGATCGTAAAGAGTTGAACACAGATGTGTAGGAAACTTGTAAACTTTACCTTCCGGCCGACCTTGCTCTGCCCGAACCGGATCCTCCGGTGCGGCATCCGCGTCCGCCGGACTTGCTTCCCGCAACGTCTGGAACAAAAATTTAGCGTTCTTGGTTGGTAAGCTACGGTAGAGAAAAAATGGTTGGTCGGGATGAGTGGAGAATATTCGCTACGATTTTTTTTTCTTTATTGACATTGAATGTCTAGATAGGAGCTTTTGAAAGAGCTGACGAAAGAAAATGACAATAAGAAGCGGAGACAACAGTTGTGTGCTCTCGAAAATATTCTTTTACGGATGGACATTTAAATTCAGATCCCGTAACAAGAATAAACAAACTTGAAAGAAGCGCTGACCGAAAACAAAAACGATCGCAGTCTAAGAAGCGATATGACGTTGAATATTCTACACAAGACCAATATTCTCACACAGGAATTGGGAATGATTCAGAATGTTTGATTGAGAACATGATGAATTCGAGATCCACGTCCATGGACCGTTATCCGTCTCTGTCTGGATCAATATCTTTTGTATACAACAACGGAATAAATAGATAGACAGACAGAGATCGACGAGAGTAATTATAAATTCATAAAGTGATGATTACTAGTCGGATGATGACGGATTGTGAATGCCGAGCGCGAAATTCCGACTTCTTATTCCCGGAAAATTCGTCAAACGTACGCTCTCGTTATCGGAGACCTCCCGCGTAATAAATGATTCCACATACCTGGAAACGTGACGTATCTTTGCCGGCGTTCTGCTTCTCGACTGCTGAAGTCCTCCGGATTTCACTCGCTCACGCTTCTAATGCTGATACTCGCGATTCGACGGTGCAGTTAATGAATGAGATGCCGACGCGATGCTGATTGAGTATCTCGAGGACCGACGAGATATATTTCTTTTAATTACACGAGACGGAAGTGACGAGAGCGTCGCGCACGGCTGCTGCTGATGGAATGAGGTCGAATACATGAGGTGCGCGAGTATTATAATACGAAGGGCAAAAAGTGTCGTCGCTCGCGAGCCGATCAACACAATCGGCGCGATGTAAACATTGCGGGCCTCAGCGGCGGTTGAAGCAAGAGACTTGCCTTTGAGCGTCTCTTGTTTTCTCGAAGGTTTCGGAACGACGAGGGGAATGCGAGAAGGCCTTCAACTGTACGCGACATTGATGCACTCTATTTATTGATTACTGAAAATAAAGAAAATTACTCTGTCGAAGCATCGGACATTTGTTAGCTTTATGTTAATTAAAGAGGAATGTGTACGATTAGAAAATGTGTTAGCAATTATGCAGAGTGTAAGTTGTTGTGACGCCGTTTTCAGAGAATAATTAAAGGTCATGGTAGCGTTAAAGAATGGAATTTCATCCTATGCGAATTTAGTCGCGCTCTTATTAAATATTAGTCCTATATAAAATGTCGTATTTAAAAGTATTGTTTCGCATTCACGAGATTTTGTCGTGAATTCTGCTCTCAGATTGGATCGCGGGTGAATACTTTTTAATGCGACGGGGAATAGAACGTGAAAATCTTGTATGCCTCTGAATCCGAAAACGATTAGAAGAAGAAGTGAATATTTTTCAATACGAAAGTTCGCATTTAAAAATTATCGATTGCGATTGAATACAAGGCATATTTGAAACGAATTGAATTCTTGTTAATGCGAAGCATTCACTACTGCCATCTCGCATTTAGCGCGGTGAAATTTAATGGGAACTAATACCTTTAGTCCCTTTCTTCGGATCAGAAAGCAGAATTCAGACGTATTCAAAATGTCAATACTTTTTAATATGTTTCAGTTCGACATTTTATACAGGGAGATTATCCGCTGCGGACAATAACTCTTCTACTTTTCATCTAATATTCAATGATGATAAATAACATTTAATTGCATTCGTTTGGCTTTTTTTATTTCGAAAATAAGAAAATATATACCATGAGATTTTACCCATGACAACATCAACTTTGATGCTTTTGTTAAAATTTCAAATATTTCGTCGACTCGCGGGATATTTATAATCGGAGTCTCGTCGCGTTAATTAACACGTGCTCCTCCGAGCGGATCGAATGCTCACCGACGGCCACTGTCAGTGCCACGAGCGAATGTCCGGAACGGACGGGATGCTGAATTAAGAAACAGGACGAATGAACGGGACACGGGCAATGATACATCATGCGTCTCCATACATGTCAAATTGTTTATTATAGAAGAGACTTTGATACGGCAATATATATTCGAAGATTTAACATTTAATACGTATTTTTGTTTTTCTGCTCCTCCCCCTCTCCGCCCTTGTTCTTTTTAGACCACCGGGCATAGTCTGGCATAGAGATGGCAACTGTGGTTGCAGCACGGACATAAACCACCTGAAAATGGATGTAGCATGGACTTCCACTACATGCAGATTTTACCACCGAGACCTGAAAGTGGATGTACTTATCGTAGTTCCTCTCTCAAAATGGATGCAGATGGCGTCCTTTCCCAGTGCGGAAAGTCGGTGTCGCAGAAAATGTCGTATTGACCGCTCTCAGGTTTCTCTCTGGTTGAACCGGGAGAGCGACACAGCGCGGCGCGTCGCGACGACGCGACATTGCCATGAAGTGTGCCAAGCTCGCAAGACGGTAAACTCTCGCGTTTAATTCAAGACCAACGATGGGTCCTGTGTTTATCTATGATTGCCAATGGCAACGTGATCTCAAACGAACGAAGTACTCTGATTCGTCGATTTTGAGGGAATAGCGAGCAAGATTTCGGCGATATCGTTGGATAGAGTCGGTGCACGATTGAGTTTCCCTTCTACATGGATCATAATGCGAATTTGACACCTGTTTTGTGGATACGTCTACGAGTGACGGGGAAATTGATAGGAACACGCCTCGCATAGAATTTATATTGTTTATTGTCGATGTTAGATCGTTAAATCACTCTATCCTTGTTCCCTTCTAAATGTAGAATTGAACATCAATCAATGTTTTGCTTCATCAACTGACATACTAGCTACAAATAACATTCTTATAGTTTCAAATAGCTCATTAGACAAGATTAACACCGGGTCACTTATCCCGGAAGACAGTTTATTTTTTACTGACACTGAATAAGGTCGTACAGAAGTTGCAAGAGGAAAATCGGAAACAATTAACGAGTGTGCTAACCGTTCGTGTCGAACGAATATGACGGGATTAGGCATGGATTTTGAGGATGATTTCTTCTTCGAGGAGGACAAAATGTTGGTTATAGAGGATTGCGAATCTTAATTGCCAATTAGCTATAATTTATTGTCACGCTGCATTACAGTCTCAATGTGCTTTCTTTTGGTTGTAACATGCATGTCTGAATGCCACGGTGCGGTGGAACAGTTTGAGAGGTGATTTAACTTTATCCGCCAATAGCGGCTTACCTCAAAATTTGAGTGGATCAACCTCGGATGATAGAGTCTCCGTTACTCTGACCACCGTACCATCGGCTAACGTCGAATTGCACCAACTGGCTATGATGGAAGATCGCATGTATGCACTATTTTTATGTCACAGTTCTATTAATTTTTCTCTTCTGTTCTTGGCTTTACATATGTCTCTTTCTCTGCCAAATTTCAATTCCTTTCTTCTCTATTGTCGCTTATCATATTGGGACATAGACCAGACATAGAGCTGGTCGCACAAGATCAATATATTCAGCAGAGACCTGCCAATCAAATGTAAGTTTTTATTTTTTGGCATTTTCATTGTGAAATATATTTATATTATAAAATCATGTGGATACATATGAGTAATATTGAGTATCCTGATGAGAAATTAATAAAGATGCCAGTTCTTTCCAATAAAGTATCTTTGTCAAAGTTTAAAAACATTATATATAGCTTGCTACACTGATATGCAAGTAAGTATCTGTATAACTTTAAGTGATATTAATCAATTTTCCCTGTGTTTCTTTTATACAGATATTATTTAATATTGCTTCTATAAATAACACAATTGCAATATCTGTTTTTGACTTTAACTTTTCTTTTTAGTACAAAAATAATTTTTAAGTGTCATATACAAATTATTATTCGTGTGCTACATTATATATTTATTTCCATTCTTATATCTAGAACATTTTTTATGCATTTTGTGATCCAGTTGTATATTTGTATTTGTTTAAAAATTTATACCTTCTTTAAATATTAGGGGCATGACCATTACATCTGGGAACGTCATAATACAGAAAGATGCCAGTAATCTTATTGGTATAAGCATTGGTGGTGGTGCGCCACTCTGTCCATGTCTGTACATTGTACAAATTTTCGACAATACACCTGTTGCATTGGATAGCACTCTTCAATCAGGCGATGAACTCGTGGCAGTAAATGGTGTGTCAGTGAGGGGCAAAACTAAAGTAGAGGTCGCGAAGATGATACAGTCCTGTGATTCGCAGGTCAGCATCAATTACAACAAGCTACATGCTGATCCAAAACAAGGACGCACCCTTGACATCGCTCTTAAGAAGGTAAAAAATATATTGACCATGCGACGGCACGTTTAGATAAATCCATCTCGCGATAATTGTACAATTGCAAATTTTCAAATTTGTACAGGTGAAGCATAGATTAGTGGAAGGAATGGGCAGCACCACGGCTGACGCGCTGGGACTATCGCGAGCCATTCTCTGCAACGACGCTCTCGTCCAGAGATTAATGGCGTTGAAACGCACGGAGAATTTTTACAGAGGTCTTGTCGCTCACGCCAAGGCCACATTACACGCTTTCTTTGACTTGACTCAAATCTATAAAGGTATTTATGTTTTTCAAGTGCACATAACTGCGTATCGTAATTGTACATTAACTTATCCGATTTTTTCAGTATTCGGAGACGCTTTCGCCGCGATAGGAGTGCGAGAACCGCAGCCACGCGCCAGCGAGGCCTTCCGACAATTTGGAGAGCAGCATAGGCAAATGGAGAAGTTTGGTGTCACGATGTTGAAGACTCTGAAGCCAATATTGAGCGATTTAGGAACGTATCTCAACAAGGCTATACCGGACACTCGGTTGACCATCAGCAAATACGCCGATGCGAAGTTTGAATATTTATCTTACTGTCTGAAGGTGAAGGAATTGGACGATGAAGAGCAGAGCTGTGCGGCTCTGCAGGAACCACTTTATCGCGTGGAAACAGGCAATTATGAATATCGCTTAGTGTTGAGATGTCGGCAGGAGGCTCGTGCAAGGTTCGCAAAACTCCGCTCGGACGTATTAGTAAAACTGGAGTTGCTCGACAACAAGCACGTGCAGGACGTCGTATGGCAGTTGCAGAAATTCGCAGCAGGCTTGGCCAAGTATTACGCTAGCACGCGAGATCTGCTGTCGGCTGTGATGCTATTTCCTGTCGAGGTCGACCTGTCGCATTCCGCATTCCAGTACAAATCAACTGGACCGCAAACGTTAACAGATCATGAGGATATCGAGGAATACGAACCGGAAGAGAAGCAGCAAAACGTCCAGGACGAAGAGCTCCTCATCGACACGCAAACCTTCCCGCTGATATCGCCGAAGGCGACTGACAACACGTAGCGATACTCGTTGAGTTTTTGAAGAATCTTGTGTCTTTTTGAGGAATCATTCGTGACTTTTATAATGTTCGGCATATGTGTACGAAATCTCTCTCTTTGATTATCGCGTGTTGATCGCGTCGAATACTTGATACATTGCTGCATAATACATTCCTTGATAATCATGATGCGGAATACAGCGTGCTAGTTAGGTTAGGTACTGAATTTTTCATTACGATGTAAATGAATGTATCCAAGTCCCGCTGCGCGATTATTTGTTGTGTACAGGTAATGGAATCTATAATTACTACTTCCCATACACGTGTAACTTGCGGATGTAAAATACATATTTTTAATAGCTATCCCGTACTTACGATCTTGAAAGCATGTTTCGCTTTCTCTCGTTAGATTTTATTTTCTATAAATCAAGTTGAAACGATATATTTGTATATTTAATGCCAGAATGCCATTAATTATACTTCCCTTTCAATTATACGTGGGAACACGACATATAGATATTTATGAACTATACATGTATAATATATTAATATTTATAAATCAAATAATATATATACTGTATATGATACGTACAACCGGTGTATATTTGCAAAGAATAAAGTACATACCAAAGCTATTGTTTTGAGATATAAGAGAAAATTGTTCTTTATATATTGTATAATTTCTCTTTTGCTGTTTATGTCAATTTATAGTGAATACTTGTACAATAAACATGCAGGTTTTTTATGAATTAAGTTTTAGAAATTTCGTTTTAACTCTAAATTATTCAATAGAGAGAAATTGGGAAATGTGATATATTTGAATTCTCCCTCAATTTTTATTACACATGCGCCCCGAAAGCCGGAAATACCACCATTTAAAGAAATGTTGGGAGCATTTATTCTCTCTGTAACTTTCTGCACATGCGTCAATACGTGACGCGTTTATTGCTTAACATACTCGTGCCTAAATGCAATATTGGGGGTTTTTGTGGAGCCCGAACCATTTCTTTTTCCATTTATTTTTTTTTCTGTATAGGCTACGTTCTGATATTCCAGCACTGAAAATCTATAGCATACGTAACATAAATGATGTATTTTCAATATTGGCAGTGAATATCGGAACGCAACCATAATCTTACATTATTACATTGAGTGCATTCAGTACTACAACCGCTCACTGAGCGCTCAATGAGCTTTTACATTTGATTGGTATATCCCTTTAGATTTAAAAATATACACCAATCAGATGCAAGAGCTCACTTAACGCTCAGTGAGCGGTTGTAGTACTGAATGCACCCAACGGTTTCGCCCCAAGAGCGCTTTATTATATATTTATGGTCTGTTCTTTGTAGCTGCACTGTTGAACAGATGCAATAAGTTAAAGTGAGACAAATATAGGTTTTCTCATTCTAGCTTATTGCACCAGTTCAGCAATGTAGCTACAAAGAACAGACCACTAAACACAAGCCTATCAAAACTTGTGTGACGTGTTGACGCATGCGCAGGAGGTTGCGGAGGGAATAAATACTCCCAGAACTGGTTACGGTCCTGTTTTGTTCTTTCTTTCTTTCGTCGTGCGACCAGTTGTGTGCTTGTCCTCTCGTAGAGCTAAGGTCATATTGACGACTTGCACCAATTATTAAGTTCCATCCGACGTTAAGTAAATAAATTTTAAACATAAAAAAATGACGACCGAGACCGAGCTTGCATGCGTTTATTCCGCATTGATTCTCGTCGACGATGATATCGCCGTAACGGTAAGTACATTTTATGGAGGTTATGCCGCGTGATCTTAAGCTCGATATAGACTTGAGCACGAACACGCATGAGGTAAGCCGAGCACGTGCCGCACGGGCTCGAACTGAGCCGAGCCCTGTCGGTCCATCAAAGATAATTCGTGCTCAATTTGGACGCATTCGAACACGTGTACGGAAGATAGCCGAGCACGACACGAAAAATTAAGAACAGAACTGCTGACTCCGAACGACCAGAGCAACGTCGAACAGTTGCCTCGACTTGCCTCATGCGTTCTCATGTGGAGACTTAAATTTTCAAATCGAGACATTCAGTGTGGCCTCAGCTTGCCTCATGCGCGTTCGTACTCAAATCTGTATCCAGCTTTAACACGTTGCTTATGTCTCAATCCAACATTTTATTAAAAATAAAGAAATAAGACTCATACTTAAAAATTTTCTAAGTAAGATTTATTAAATTCGTATATGATTAAAGCAGTCCTCAATATCTTTATTGTAAACAAATATATCAGTATAATTTTAGTGTAATTTTGCAGAGTAATTTATATTGAACTTTTTACGCTTGTGTCCTACAGGGAGAAAAAATACAAACCATCTTGAAAGCTGCAAACGTTAACGTTGAATCTTATTGGCCAGGGCTTTTTGCCAAAGCCTTGGAAGGTATCAATGTTAAAGAATTGATCACTAATATTGGATCTGGTGTTGGTGCCGCACCTGCAGGAGCTGGAGGTATGTATATTTTTTTATCGCGAAGATATTAACATTATAAAACTCAATCTAGTGTGACTTATATATATGACCTACTTATAAAATATAGCATATATGTATACAAAGTGTATCAGAACAACCATCTCAGATGTTTTTTTTTTTAAGTACATATTTTTGAAAAAGATGTTTCATACAAAGTTAGTAGGGTTTTATAAGGCACATTACATGGCAATATTATTAAGACTTGGAAGTGTTGTCAAGGTTACATGGAAGTCAAATTTAATTTTTTAAATAGAATCCCTATTTCTCATTACATATTCTTGTAGCCTATCTTGACAGCTTTGCAAAACACTATAATAAAGTATTTTTCCATTAAGTATTTTGCAAGTTATGAGACCCGAAAGTTACAGTATCGCCGGATCACCGAGTCGACGGTAGTGCACGTGATTGTCACAACGCGGCGTATGCTGAGTTACCGCTATTCGAAAGAGTCGCCAGCGACTGTTATCTCTTGTTATCCCTCAATTTCTTTTCATTTTCGCGCGCAACATACACAACACACATAAAGAGGTGTAAATCCAACTGTGCAACCTCCACGCGGTATGCCTTGAGTAATGCCGGCAGTACTGTAACTTTTAGGCCTCATAACTTGCAAAGTACTTAATCAAGATAGGCTACACAAATGCAATGAAAAATATGGGTTCCATTTAAAAAATTAAATTTATCTCTAATATATATAATATACACCCTGTATATATATATATATATAAAAGTGTGATTTAAAACAATATTGTCCTCTTCATCCACCGGACTAGAAAATGTTGCTAGTACGGTCAGTATCAGAGGAAAAAGAAAAATGAAAACAATAGCTCTTTTGGTTTTATCAATAAAGATATAACTCAGGTTTGGTTTACAACATTATAATTTTTAACATAATTTTGGGCTTTCTAGCACATGTTAAAATATAAATATCTCTTCAAGAAATATTTCATATTAGAAAACAAAATATCTTTTTAAGAATATCATATGAGAAGTAACATATGTATTGTGATTTTACAGCTCCTGCTGCTGCAGCACCTGCCAGCACAGAAGCTGCACCAGCTAAAGAAGAAAAGAAGAAGGAAGAACCTGAAGAGGAATCGGACGATGATATGGGCTTTGGTAAGTGCATCAAATTTATAACATTTAATTTCACAAAGATAACTAAAGTGTAGACATTATAAAGAATATTCAATGATTAATATAGCATGTATTAGCTACGGAATATATATATGACGATATCGTATAGCAAAATGAGAATATAAAAGAATTGTTTCCTATTCAACGAACTAATCAACACTATTTTAATCACATTGCACTATTTTCGGTTACAGGTTTATTCGACTAAGCTCAAGGATCGCACTACGTTGGTCCATTCCATTTGTATGTACAGTTATATTGTACAATAAATAAAACATTTTGACAAAGATATATATATATATATACTTTTCCATCATAGAAAAGCGATCTCACAATAAGGATATACTTTTCTTGTTTTTCTTTTTTGTTATCTTTGCACACTCTATATATATATTATATATATATATATATATATTGTATGTTAATATACATATATATATTATATATATATCATTATATATATCAATGAAATACGCGCATAGACTACGTTCGGTGAATTCTATGTAGAATGAAAATATATAATTTTTTATCTCTTGCGTTATACACACATACACACCCAATTTCTATGTTTTTGGTAATGTGTATACTATCAATGGAGTAGGATCACGATTCTAGCCGTTGTTACTATATTTGTTCTCGATGACTTGTGCGCCGTTTGGCGATACATCACGATATAAGTTCAATCGATCGCGCTTTACGCGGCGTTTAGTAACGATTATTCCGTTGAAAGAACCAGCTTTCATTGACGGATTTTTCATTTAATCTAATCATCTAACCCCCGTAACAAAGCGCGAGCAATTTCGTATGCTTCCCGACGATAAATAGAATCAATCGGGTGAGATTATTATTACGATCTCGTGTCGTGTGGTGATAATTCAACTCGATTCACATGTTCATGCTTTTACGCTATGTAAACGGTGATATCCCGTTTTTTGTCATCGTTATCAATCAATTGGTGTATATGGAACGGAAATAGTCGTTATATAAGTTGCGGTGTACATAAAAATATGTGGATGTACAGCGCGTAAATATGGGTATTTGCACACTCTATCCCTTTCCTTGAAATCAATTTTCATCGAAAAAGAAAAATATCGCTGAAAAATTTTAGAATATATTTTTTCCTCGTTTGCATAAATATATTGAATAAGAGCACACAGACTTGTAGTAATATTTTACTATTTTGTATGAGATTACTTCAAAACACCATGGCACGTGCAAATACCTCTTTTACCCATTGCACATCACGAATCCTATTATCATCTCTCTCTCTCTTTCTCTTTGTAAAACGTTATAAATAGAAGATATACAATCGATGATAAATGTAATGAAACATATTGAGCGTCATTTAATACACAAATAATGATCCAGCTACTATTATCGGCAGCACGTAAGATTGCGAATTAACATAATCCGCGGTAAATATAATACACACGAGACTTTCGGTATAAACAAGCTTAAGATAGATATTTGGTGATTGCACAGCTCTCTGTTGAAAACATCTCATCAAAACGCACTTGGCAGACTCTGTGATTCATTGATAACACGTTGTGCATTTATAGAAATACTCGTTACACACTAAGAAGTCGCATTTCAGAAGTCGAAACGTACATTGTCCTTACAGAGTGTGTGCAAAGAATATACACTTTATGAATATGATCGATTATCACGGAAGTTTACAACCGAAAAAACTGAAAAATTTACGATAAAGTAATAGTACCATAGAAAGCTACGATTTAGCTTTTCACTTGCATCATTTTTCGAGGAAGATATATAATATCAGACTGTCCGACAAAAACCTCTTTCCATTTTATCTAATTAGACAGAACAAAATTCGAAAAAACCGAGTCCTCGAGACTAAATATCCTTTCCCTTCCATGCTTTTTCTTACGTTCTCCTTCTTTCCCTCCCTCCCTCCCTCCCTCTCTCTCTCTCTCTCTCTCTCTCTCTCTCTGCAGTAATAGACATTTTTTCAACAAAGTAGTCACGATATTATCAGCGATATTTTGCGTTTACCAACGCCTTCTCATATACTTATACTTAATATTTTAACGGAAGTATTATTTTAACGTCTTTTCTCTTAATCTTTCGATTCGCTGTTATCAGCGCGTTGCGCTTCCGGCTCCGATAACGGTAACCATTGCGCCGAAGCACCCTTGCCGGACAATATACGTTGAAATAATTCTCTCTGGCACGAGGCGGATACTTCGCACTTGGCCAAGAGGTCGCCGTTAGATCGCAAAACAGATAACTGTAAGATGCACTTCGACAGAACGTCGCTACTGATATCGAAGCTGAGGATATCATTCCATACAGGACTAGTGGCTTCGCGCTGTATGCCCGATTTCTTCTTCTTTAGACTCTTACCGTCCTGGATGAGCGACACCTGAAACATGGAAATAACAGAGCAGTTAGCAATAGATCAAGAAGAATCGTGCATTCACGTGTACACACCCTGACGAATGGATTCGCGTTCGCGAGATCGTCGAGAACAGGCAGATTTCTTGCCCTGACGACGATGATCGTCAGTTTCTCTATAGACGGATGATACGAGATGGAAACCATCAGCTCTCCTAACGGTGGCGCTTTAAATCCACCTTCCGCACCGTATCGTAGAACTGGCTTCGTGATGGTGACGAGGTCCGTGCTTAAATCCGCTACGGAGGATAAAGGAAGTTGCACGTAACCCAAACCACGGTGCCTCGTGAACGCATCGAAATCGTAGAGTAGGATTTCCAACGTTCTGCCGGCCAACGACGACTCGGGCGTCACCTCGAAGACGAAGTCCTCGTCGAATACTATAGCGAGCGACAGCAATTAGAGGATAATTAGATTAAGAGATCTTAATGCTCGAGTTAATGAGTTGCGAAGAAAAAATGGAAAGATATTCACCAGGATTCAACGTGCGCCTGTGTATCGTTGTTTGCCACACGTTGCTGCGATCAGGTAGCAAACGTATTTTAGCGTAGGGATCCGCGATGTCGCTCAATTCGCGAGCGCGAAGATCATGCGCCTTTGAAACAAGGAAGGGTTATTTCAACTTGGTAGAGTACGCGCGATACGCGATGTGAGAAATGATGGATCACCTCGATAAGCCTGACGGTGAGTATCCCGGCGTTCTCGTCGTAGATCAAGCCCAGTTTTAATTCACCCCTAACTTCATCGGACGATGAGGTTGAGGAGGAGGATGAGAGCTACGCAACGAAATCGCGTGGTGTAATTGATCGCAATCGTCAGATCAGATGCAGCGAAACCATATGACGTTACCTTGTGCCGTGGAGCTGACTCGATTTCGACACTGTTCAATCTAGAATGAGAGCCGTCTATACTCCGCGTCGGCGGCTTCACAATCACCATACGTTTCTCAGACGCGACCACCGCCCCTTCCGGAAGCGGCGGAGCGAGCGGGCTCATGGGAGACGGCGGAATGTCGTCCGATTCCGAGAGATGTTGTCTAACTGCAAAAGGAAGAGAAATACGCTGACGGGATTCGCCGATAGGAAATTAAATTGTTCGCGGTAAAGGGCCAGTTGTTCCAACTTCTTGTTAAGTTAATTGATAGTTGAATCATATATTTATCTTTGTTTTTTTCTTTACTTTAGACAAAGACAGACATATGATCTAACTATCAGTTAACTTACCAAGAGATTGGAACAACCGGCCCATAATCTCTAAAGATGCACGTTACCTCTTCTAGGAGAATCGCTGGCGATGCTGTCGAATACATGATCCGATTGCCATTCGTCGTCGTCCGATTGACTGTTGCTACGCCTGGAGATCTTGTTATCCCGTGAAAGCGCGACACCGCTGCCCAGGCCGACCAAAACATCCTTCGACGACCTCGCTGCCTCTTCAGCTCTGTCCAGCAGGTCTCGTTCGAACCTTAAGAAAATATTATTGCGTTATTTATCATCTTACATGTTAAGAAACAAGCTTTGTATGGTAACAAATAAGCGTTATCAGCTTCATCAATTATATCAGCAGGCAAGCTAATTCGAGCTTGCGACGATACATGTTTCGTCATGTTTTATCAGGAGAGAACCAGGAAAGATACATGCCAGTTGAGCGGTCCCGTGGTAAGCAGCGGCAATCGGCGGCGACGCGCACAAATGGTGTAGACGATCACCGCCGAGATTGCTCCGGTAGCGGCACCAACCGTGCCCAGAACGGCGACCACCCCGGCACCGTGGACATCCATCTTAATAGACCTGGATCACAAAAAGTCGAAAATGATAAGGACGCAACATTTCGACGCAAAAATCCGACCTCTCGCTCGTGTTGCGGATCGGGAGATCTAACACACAATCGTTATCTCCGCGTTTCTTCAACAGCTGTCGTTCGACCTGACCGAAAGCACCGGTTGCACCGACATCACTTACGACTACGTTTGCTCCGATAAATTTACTTTCTTTACTCATCAGCCCGAGTGAGATCGCGTAGTTCGAGAAAAAGGATCAACGGAGGATTAGCGTGTCGCGCTAAACTCGCCAAGCTCGCTTCATCCAAGCGGTGTCGGTGTAACAATAAATGCTGGTAGGCGGAAGAAATCATCCGCCCGAGTCGTCTAAAAGGGACACTTCTCAGGCGGTTGGCGGAAAACGCGTGAGACGCACTTCTGAAAATGACGCGAGACGCAAATCCGGGGCCGACATACGGGAGAGAGCGGGCTTACAAATACGTACACTCACCCCTGTCGTTTGCGCGAGCGTTACATCATTCTCTCATCGCCGGGGCGGATGCGAACGTACGGGGGTGTTTCCACAATTCCCCGAAAACGAGCGAGTCACCAGCATTAGGACATCGCATCAGACGGGGGGTGGTTCATTGGCGAGTCCGATGAGGTCATATCCACCCCGTGACTGTACACTACGGCTAACGTAGTATCACTTTCTCGCCCTGTAGACTGACCCCCTCGAGAAAGAGCGTCCGTGTCCGCGCGTGCGCCCGTACGTTTTGTTAGCCGCTGGCGAAGAAGAATCATCGAGCGACCTTGAATCGGAAGGAGGAACGTGTTTCGGACGGTTCTCCTCTTCCTCCTCCCTCTCTCTCTCTCTCTCTCTCTCTCTCTCTCTCTCTCTGTGCGCAAAAGCAGTCGGTTAGCGAGAGCGGAGAACAGCGGTAGAAAGCACACGTACACACCGACATAGTTGCGACATCAACGATGCACGCGACGTTTAAAGAAATACTGCTTAGATTTTCATTGTGAAAAAAGAACCTTGTATCGTATGAAAAATTAGATATTTCTCTGATATTGTTGCAGGCAAAACGCGAACGCGTCGCACGAAGCTATGGTTATTCTTTTTTACGACCTTCAACACCGTTAATTCGCTAATCGGCCGTCACTTCGAACTAGCGATGTAACAATAATATATAATCGCAGACGATTTCTTTCACTTTAGATGTTTTAAGCATTTAGTATTTTATATTTTTTTAGATATAGATATGGAGAGAGAAAAAGAGAGAAAGAGAGAGAGAGAAAAAAGAAAGTTTACATCATGGTTCAGGATCGGACTGGTTGAAAGCCGGCACTGGGAAATACAACGGACTACCCCACCAGACTGATAGGTCGAATCGATATCTTTACTGAGATTTTTGTGCGTAATCGTGTCCTAAATCGTCCTCTCGTGCGGATATCGCTGTTGTTCACCGAAATCTTTCGCACGTGAAAACACTCGTGTCGGCGCGGCACGTGAGCAGCGATATAGTTTTACTTTCTTTGTTTCCATATTCTTTTATCTCATTTTCCATCGCACGTGAAAAAGAGTAAAGGTCATTACTAACGCTGCACGCGAAGTTTCGATTATGGTCCGACGTATTGCTCTTTCAAATCGAGATCTACAAAGTATTCGTTTTCCTCCATGATATGATGAAATGTAATTGACTCAGGCAAACACTTGATCGACTACTTATAATAAAAATATTCTTGGGCAATATTTAATTTTGACAACTTCTTGGTAAACGTACAATTTAATACAATTTAATACAACTCACGTGACAGAAAATTACGTAGAGAAATGCTTTTTTAATGTTACTAGTAACGCAGTTTGTGAAAACTAGTTCGTGAAAATACGGTTGCATGCTTGTAGCTATTACAATGGCGATAAACGTGTTAATTATTGTTTCCTTCGGTAGAAAATTATACTCATGTGATTAAAATGTAGATTGTCGATTCATTAACTTGCTTTATTGGCGGTGTATGCGCTAC
Organism: Harpegnathos saltator; assembly: GCF_003227715.2. Classification (NCBI taxonomy): domain Eukaryota; kingdom Metazoa; phylum Arthropoda; class Insecta; order Hymenoptera; family Formicidae; genus Harpegnathos; species Harpegnathos saltator. Next base: position 24,840 of record NW_020230382.1, read on the forward strand.
AATATATACATTAATATTAAGAAATTGAATTTTTTAGTTATATAACATAGTTATATAACATTGTCCAAAGATGTTGATCATGCCAATATTTTTCTTATGTCATTCTATTAGAAAATTATCTCCTATGATAATTAGAAAATATCTTATGCTGATGAAAGTAACAAACATATTATATCTGTTTGAAGAAATAATTTTAACCAGATAAACTCATATCAGCAGAATATAGAAGGAGCTTAGTAGAAACATAAAAGGACAAAATCTAAAGGTTAATTCCTGAGCTCATTAGTTACATTTAACTATAAACGACTATGTATTTAGTCTGTCACCAGTACTCCTCCTCTTGTTACTATTCCCTTTAGTATACATACATATATTACTAAATATGTAAATATGATGTAAGCACCTGGAAACAAACATGAAATTTGCGTGCAATAATAAATAAAAATACAACACCATATGAAAAATATGCAAATTCATAAATTACATTAACATAGAGACTTTTATGCCTGCAAAGTTAAGATCTGCCTGTATCCTTATTATACATCAATATTAATAAATTTAATCAATTTTACATACCTGGACGTTCCTCTTTTATTATATCCATCCTCACATTCTGGATGCTGTCAATGCCTTTTTAATTTCGTCGTTACCATGCAATCAACGATATTGTGAAAGAGAAGAAAAAGCAATTTAGGTTAAATTATACTAAGCTTTCGTTTTGCAACATTTTTCATTACTGCAAAACACAAAGCGAATATATCATACCAAATCAACAATTTTTAAAACGATGAAACTGGCAAATGTGACGAAAATCAGACACAATAAGAAAACAATTTGAAAATATTGTCCCGCGAATGAAATGGTTAAGATAATTATCAAAGTCAAAATCGATATGATATCGATGAATTTTGAAAATTTTGCAGCATGAGAGTAGTCCCTGTTGATTAGCGATAACAGAATTATAGCAATTGTGAAGTCCAATGTTTAGCACTTTTCATTACACGAAAAATTTATGTAAACATTGCAATTTGAATGCTCAATTTAAATTTCTATCGACTGAATACTATCTCGATTCTATCGACTGAATGGAGGATATCGCGACATCTTGTGACGACTAATATATTCGTTAAGCATAAAGTTACTCAGCTGATAATTTATAGCAATAATCGTCAAATATGGCGACCAAGAAGGTTGGTGGATTATGTGTTTCTCTTACTAAATTGTATAGAGGAAATGCACCCACGATAAGTACATTAACCCAGCGTACGTATGCAACTATAGATGAGGGTGACACTAAAGTCACCCATACGGGTCAGGTGAGATATAATTTTTGTTACATGAAATAAATGGTGTTGCTAACCTATTTGATTGCGTTATTCGATTGATTTTGAACAATTGCTATATTTAACTGTGAATTCTATATTCAAATTCTACAATTACATTTAATTTCCGAAATTACATTTAATTTAATAACATACATATGTTCTATGATTAAGATTTTACAATGTAAATATTGATTTATTCAAAGACCACTTAATTTCTGTAGACTAATCATTTTGATTGTGTTCCATCAGGTGTTTGAGAAAGATGACTATCGATTGGTAAGATTTATAAATAGACCAAAGGAAGTCAATGAGAATTGGGCTATCAAATTGATAGATGAAGTACCACCAGCCCTCGCAAAAGACAGAATTGTGGCTTGTGATGGTGGTGGTGGTCCACTTGGACACCCAAAAGTTTACATAAATCTAGTAAGATTTATATTATTGAATATGAAATATTTCTATTTCATCATTTGCCAGTGATAATAAAAGGTGTGAATTTTCTATGAAAACATTTACATTTTATTTTTATGTAGGATAAACCAGGCAATCATATTTGTGGTTACTGTGGTCTGCGCTTCTACAAGGAGGACCATCATTAGATAACCATTGTACATGGGTAGTTATATGATTAATAATTTATGAATATTTTAGAATGCAATATTTGTTGTAACAGGATAAAATAAAATTGGTATGACATAGTAACTAATATATATCAAATAATCTTAAATAATAAATAGATTAAAAGTACCAAGATTACAAATAAATGTGTATTTATTAAACTAAACATACACATTTCAAAATATACAGTAAATTAATATAAATCAGATATCTGCTAAACTATATTAGGCAGTTTAGACTTGGAAAATTAAATGTTAAATTTATATTTATCTATGATGAGTATTCTTTGAATATATATATACATAAGGGATTAAATAGCTTTAACAATATATTGCTTTTAGCAAGAACTTTAACATAAGCAAAATAGAAAATATTTACTGAAAAAAACTTTTATTTATGTAATACTTTCTTATTTCAGAAATTAATGTTATTCATATCCATATCTCATAAGGCTGTCTTCTGACTGTTCATACCTAATGGTATTGCCTGCAATTCTGTTCTCATACAAAGAAATTCTCCACAAACACACATTATACTTAACGACACGATATTTAAACACCACCAGCTGAAAGATGTTGGGAAAGTTCCATTGTACACCCAACAACAGATCAGATGAATCAAATGGGCAGTGCACGCAAAGTCCATGCACTGTTTTGTTCTTTGCACTAGCCACCATAATGCTGATGCACCAATAAGTGCATTAAAAACAAAAATTACAATAACTGATCGTCCTTCAAAGTCACGAACATGTATCTCTTTGTATTGAAAAGCATAATCCAAAGATTTTGTTGAGCCCAACATCGATGCAGTGATCCAAATCCAGAATCCAAGGCAAAAGTACATAACAGTCTGCACAGCTACTATCTGGGAGATTATAAGAATAGGATCCCATGTTGTCTTGCGAAATTGTCCAGAAAGATTACTCATTGTGTTATGACAACAATTCATTCATTCAAGAAGTAAAAGTTTCCCAAGTAGAGACTGCATGAACTTTCATTGTTCTATAAATTGTTGAGTTTTATGTCTGTAAAGTTAGAAAGTAGCTATAAATATATCAATCATGAAGACAATGCACAATATAGTAGAAACAAAAATTTTAGATAAAGTAATGTATCGTCTAAAAAGCTCTATAGAAAATAATTTTGCTTGATTATATCAGATGAAAGACGTTTTGAGGCTAGAATATTACGAGGTAATACTTACGTTATCGTTTCGTTTCGTTTCGGTAATACTATCGTTATCGTTTCAAAATGATAAGTTACACAGAAACGTTGATAATTCAATCTGAACTATTTCCCTGAATATGCCGTATTCGGACGGAAAACGCGCGTAAACAAAATTATGGAACGTTTATGACGCGAAACTCGTGGATGCATGATTTAGCACATATAAACGCCGTTTAAACATGACATCATGCTGGCTTTTTTAATCTGGGTCGTAGGAGAAAACATTTCCTCCGTGAATCCACATAAATATCCGAATATCCCTACTATGAAAGCGAAAATTAGAGAACTTTCGTTAATTCACTCGTACACGTCAAATCTGAATTTATTTGTTATTCTATCACATCAGCTGTGCAACACGACAGAAGCGTGAGTGAATGCGGCGTTCGTGTCAGCTGTGCGTGTTCGCAACGAACTTCATGTTTCACGACTAATCGAAGTCGCTATCGCGCATGTGTCGTGAATACTCGATGGGTGGGAAAAATCCTAACATTTGGCAACACTTTGGTCACGAATAAGGTGATGCAATTTCGTCATCAGTCGTCATGTTATTTTGCTGAGAAGTATTTGTATACTACGTACTCGATAGCGTCCCGACCTTAGAAATGTCATTCTTCGACTATTTCCGAAATCTTTTCGGTGCGAAGCGTCGCGACGAGCCTGGCACAAGCGGGTAAGGATATTATGCATCCTTCACTCATAAAATATTAATGCATATCAAGCCATAGAGTATTCCAGATTAGAAAAAAGCAAACCATTCTTAGAGTATTCCGAATAGACGTAAAAATATTACAGTTAATTATGATATATAACAATAACGATATAAAAACAGTAATGTATATGTGTTACAAGAACTTGACTATATACACACACACACACACACACACACACACACGTATATATATATATATATACATATATATATAATCGAAATATTTTATATGCATTATATTGCATAAAATAACGACTCTATATTTTAGGCTTGGTGATTGTTATTCGCACAGAAACCATTTTCGAAATCCGATTTGGGAGTACGATGAAGATGACGATGACATGGATGACTTTAGGTAAACAAATTGTACTTTTGTACTGAAATATTTTGGATTTATATAACTACATTTATTATATATTTTATTATTTTCAAGGCGTGGAACGAGCATGGGCTTCAATATCTCCAGTGATCCGTTTGAGGCAACACGTCACTTTTTATCTATAATGGATAATATATTACATAATTTTGGACTTGCTGATAATTTTTATTCTTTCTCAGGTATGTTTGTCTTGTGCAAATTTTTATACAAACAAAACATAGAATTTTGCTTAATGTTGTATTGATGATTATTAGCAATTTATTTTAAATAAATATATTTTATAGAAGATAGAATGGGAGCATTAGCTCTACCAGCAGAAAAAGAAGTATCTAAAACAAAAAAAGTTTTACGGGATAGAATGTTGAAATCTGCACCTGATTCCTATGCTATAACACCTGATCAGAAAGTAGATACAGACTTGGATGGAAAGTAGGTATCTGAGTAATATATTATGGGCTTTTTAATGATTATAGTAGGATACCAGGAGTTACAACCTAACGACAAAGTTGAATCTCTTGGAGATTATATATATTATATTATATATATATATATCAACTTACAAATGTTGCTAATTCACAATGAATATTGTAGAATCAGTACAGAAAATTTTTCAAAAATGTGGCGCTGGGGACATGAAAAAACAGTAGAACCTCCTGCATCTCATTCTTTTTTCATTGGAAAATTTATGAAAACAGAACTTATACGTAGTCCTGACGGGACTTTAGTACAGAAACAAGTGATTAGTGATAATGAAGGTAATAAGGAAACAATAGTCTCAAAAGAAATTGGTGACCAAAAATATATTGTCACTACCAAAACAGATAAGTACGGTGTTGAAACCAAATCCGAAAATTTAATTAACATGGATAAAAGTAAGTATGTAGAAATTATACAAATATAATCGTATCGTTTCATATATATTTTTTATATATCGTACGCATTAATTTTTAAATTGCAGGTGAATTGGAAGATTTCAATAAAAAATGGGCTCGTTCCGTAAAAGATAATAGAGATGAGCAAAATCTGTATTTAAATTGTTTTCCGTGGAATAAATTTTTTGGCCCTGGACCAAAATTATAATAAGACATGAATAAAGAGAAAATATAGTCTAGTTTTTAGGTGTTAATAAAGTATATATGTTTCCCATATCAATACCTACAATAAATCGATTGTACCAAAGATAAAATACTTCTTTAATTGCTAACTGTAAATTTTTCTTTATTTTATGGATTATATTCTGTACACATTATATACATACATGCTTTAATAAAATTTATAATTTATATGCAAAGGAATATTTTCTTTAAATTTACAAAACCGACTTATTTCATTTTGAAAGATAATTGGATCGGGAGAAAATTAAAATTGCTATAAGTGTGTTGAAATATCTGCGAACAATTTGACCTGTTTTTATATCGTATGAATACCTAAATATTAGATATTGATTCTGATATCATGTGTATGCACAGATTTATAGCTATATAAAGATCTTGAATTGGTGTTTAGTATGCAACAATTCTTTTGAATTGGAACATGAAATACTGAAATGTTATAATTACAATTCTTTATAGACCGCAATGAGAATAATTTGTGAATAAGATTTTTATAATTTCCTGTGTGTGCATGTAATCTCAAAAATATAATACCATATTTATACCAATCAACTTTATGTAACCATATTCTAGATAATATTAGAAACACAGGCGAATAAACTAATGAATATCAGAATATGTGAAGTATTACCATAAAATTAATTACGAGTTAAAATTACCTTTTTCATAAAAATTAATATAATTTTTAATATTACGGGATATAACACAAACATAATATTGTTTTATGTTCTGCTATCAATTGTGACAGCAATATATAAAGAATATTGTAAGAATGTATTTTATATAAGAAATTTTTGACATCTATTTTTCTTATTTTCATGAAAGCCTTTTGTAATAATATTTCATTAAATATAAATAACTCAACAATGTGCATATCACTTTTCCATTTCACTCATCATCCCATTAATGCATAAATTTTGCACCACGATCAATCTTAACTATCAGTCATTCTTTATAACTAAATGACTTATTAATAAGTCCTAATAAGTCCAAATATTTTACGCATATTTAAAACAACATCCATGTAGTATGCATATCCATCTGCACAGTCATACATATAAATAATATTGTGCATATTGCATACATATTATGTACATAAATTATTAGCCATAAACAAATAAACAATATTATAATTACAATCCCATGGTCTTTCTAATTCGTATTTGTTACAAATATTTTAAGAAATAATATTTTGAAGCTGACTTTATCATATCTGTGAAGCAAACATGTAATGTATCAATAAATTCTTAATATGTAACATAAATGTATGATAAAAATAATCAAACATGCCTGGAAATCCTTTTTTATTAGTTTACTGTTTATATGTAGCAGATATTTATAATGTATACTTACAAAGAGATATTAATTATCAATATCTGCTATATTATATAAAAAGAGAACTATTGTGCTATATACACACACACACACACTTCACCTTTAGATTAATTTAAATAAAACATAAATATTTTAAATTAAACAAAATCGTTGATTATATATTTAACATATTATGTGTTATAATTATACATAAATTTAATATATACACATTACATATTAAAAAAAGCGAACAATTTTCGAACTCTGTGTGTATGTGTGTTATGTTCGGCATTAAAATATATTAAAATATAATAAAACATACTATACTAAATTCTGTTATTTTCATTCAGAATTATGACTTGTAAATTGTAATCATATCAATACAAATACATAGGTTGCATTTAACTTCATTGCAATTCTTATTACATTTCTTTTTTAATAAACTAATTTAGGGATATTAAAATAATTTTTTTTGGTTGATATATATACACACACATGTATATATATATATATGTGTGTGTGTATGTATATATATATATATATATATATGATATATATATATACACACATATGAATGAAATATTACAATAAAAAGAATTAAATTATACATATCTATTAACTATTTTAGTTCCCTAATATTTTTATATATAGTGTTGTAAACTTTATTATATAATTTTTCATGTCTTATTAACGTTTTATACAGTTTCCACGATTAAGTAAAAAATGTCAATAAGATATGAAACATATTGGAATAAATTGGTATTATAATTTAGATTATTACATTATTTGCATATAATTTAAGACGTTTCATACAAATTCTTTCGAGCAATGTACCTATGAACATCTTTAATTATTCGGAACTTTTACAGTGTTAATGATAGCTGCCCTCAATGGATTTTGAATGTAGCATGAATTCGTTTACCATCAGTTTGTGGCGCTATACTAAATTTTCCTTTTTATCATCCACTAATTATACACAGATGTAGTATACCTACCACATATTATTGATTAGTATGTTTACAATTACTCTTGGCCAAAACCTTCTGTTTCTTCAATCGCGTAATTCAATTTCTCTACTAATTGGTCATAACTCTTGTAAGGTGGTAAATCTAATCTATTAAAACATGTATGTGATCTCGGCAACCAGGTATCCTTTCCAAACTTCTCTATACAAAATCTTTGCGGGCCGTTGCTTCCTATAAAGTAACAAATGATGTAGTAGTAAAGTGTATCATCTTTAATTGGTAATAAGTGCATTATCTTTAACAAAATATCAAATATTTATCGTAATCATCAACTTACAACTCGATGATATTAATTGTACAATTAGTTAACGATCACTCTATTAAAGCTTTCTCTTTACTGATCGATGAATCGATGAAAGAGTAATCTGATAAATCTGTAACTCACCCATTAATTCAGCAAATCCGCCGACGGGTACACGACAAGTGCCAGTTACAAACTGTAATAATCGAGCTCTTTTTTCACTATCTGTCCTTGTTACAAACTGGAATATAGACAGTGCACAGTCAGGTACAATGCTGCACGCACATGAGTACTGTTGTGATAAGATTTAATATCGTTATCATTGACAAACCTGCCAGAACCACAAGATCTGTTTGCTGTTGCGAGTGTAATGTCTGTAAATAGTATTGCGCTGCCAGTCTTCAACATCTATTTCTTGCATGCCACAAAGCATCAGCTCCAGCTCACGTTCGTCGAAATATTTGAGCCATTCCAGGGGCACGACTGAATTGAAACCTTCCAAAAATGCTTTCGTTTGTTCCTCTATACCTCTTGTCATTCTCCATTCCGTCATTAACCTGTTGAATAACACCTTGTTACTTTATATCAAATATACAAAGAAACTGCGAATTTTCTTTTTCGTACTTCTTCTTTGCCTTCTCTAAGCTACAGTCATCCATGAGAAATATACCTGATATATTCTTCTTTATTGTCTTCACCTACTCTAACTTTGTCGCCACCTTCTTTCAATTCATGATGTATTACTTGACCGAGAATTTCAAAATCCACGCTATAGTATAGTTCTAGGCCACATTCATCAATATTATTCTCCTTTATCCACACGAGCGACTTGTAAAACTCTGGGTCAATAGATTCTATATCTTTCATAACTAATTTTTTATTCAACATGCGCTTATAAAATGGCATTGTAAAACCGCTATAAATAAATCGACCATGATAAAGAGCCTGAAAAGATAAGAGAGTATTTTGTATAAATATAATCGCTCTCGCGCAATACCGCTAAAAGAAAACAAAACACAGATCGAAGTGGAAACATACCATTGCAATGAACCTTCCGATAAATTTGAAGTACTGTAAATGATCAGGATTAACGTACGATGCTGGATTTATTTGCAAGCTGTAATTGCTTTTGTTAGCATATTCGAACAGGCAGTACATCGGATTTAAAACCTCATGACTCAGCAAGAAAAACCATTCTCTGAAAAATTAAGCGCTTTTTCTTAACACGTGACGTCACTAACGTGCTGCGCTACTAGCGAATCTCTTGTATATATACTATACCTAGATACACCCCCGTAATCCAGGCCTTCTTCTCCCTTAAATATTATGTATAATCGTCGTCTCAATGCGAAAGCTTCCGCGTTCATTATTTGATGATACGAGTCTTCGAACAATGTCTGCCGACTAACGCTAATCTTAATATGGTTAGGCAGCGCGTTAGTCTGGCATAAGAAGCGAAACTGAGACAACTTCCATCGGAATGATCTTTCATACGCCCTCGGAACACGATACACACCTTTCGGGCTGCGCGAAAAAGAATGGGGATAAGAATGGGCGATATTCCAACGTTTGCGACAGCACATGCAACTAGGCGCGACGCATTTGATACAAACCCTTTGGGTGCACCGGGTCTTGGGTCTTGGAACGTCGTCGTCCGAGTGTTATGATCCACGAAATATCGAACCCCGTCTTCCGTCAACCGTATCTCCCAACCATCCGGCAACGGCGGCTCTTCAATACCAGTTTCCTGACCTTGCGTACGAGGGTCCTCCCACTGCGTAGTTCGATTCTTGTGATTCACGTAATAAACCCTGCCCTCTGGCTGCTTTCGTCTCTCCCAACCGGCGGGTAATGGTCCCAGAGGGTCGTCGTCATCACCCATGGACGTCGACGGACCCGATGCAGCAGCTTGATTCCCATGAGCCTATCACAATGCAATAGTCAAGATCAGTTTAAATCCTACAAAGCTTGCTTGATTTTCTTTTCAAGTACACAGAAATAACAATTGTGAACATTTTTATATGTAAATACTACATTGATACCTGACCTATTAATTGAGAGTACGTTAACGTATTATTCTGACAGATGGCTACGTTCAATTTACATACTTGGGGATAGAGGAACCTTTGGTTCCCCTGTTGAACGACATATTGTCTCTCGCCTTGCCAGTGTTGGAAATGCTGTAGTCTTTCTGTGTTTGGTCTTTGCCAAGTAGTACTTCTTGTATTATGATCGACATAATAAATTCTACCCCTCGGGTCACGACGGACCTCCCATCCAGCGGGTAAAGGTTGCGGTCTTTCCCAAGATGTACTTCGAGTATTATGATCGACATAATATCTAACAAGAAAGAAAAAAAATGCCATAGCAAAAATCGTTGTGATACAGAATCTTTTTGTTAAAATGAAAACGCGCATCTTACCTTCTCCCGTATACATCATATCTCATTTCCCAACCCGTTGGCAAGGGTTCCTCTGAATGAGCGACGTCCTCAGTTATCAACACTCCCGGTTGCGTGACGGAAGATTGCCCGGCAATGGGCATAGCGGTGGACTGACTTGGTAATGAGGCTGCAGCTTGCGAGATTCGTGGCACCGAACGAATATCCGGCAGCGTGGCGGGTGACATGTGTTCCACCATGGGAATCGCACGGCTGTCCGTTAAAGGGATTACCGCCGACTGTTCCGATCGACCAGAACTTGTGCGACCATCCGTCGTCAACGGGATATTCGTATTTTGCTGGCTACTGCGTGGTACTACACGTTGATCGAGAAGCGGCGCGTTTAACGATTGATCCGTGCGAGAAACTCGTAAATCGTCCGCCAAGCGAACGCTGGCCGATTGCTCCGCTTGCTGTTGCTGTTGCTGTTGTCTCATCGCGCGTAAATCTTCGCCTATACGAATGCTTGTAGACTGTTCATTTTGCTGTCTCATCCCTCGCAAATCCTCGGTGACGCGTACGTTCGTGGTGGACTGTTGTTCCGGTTGTCTCATCGTGCGTAAGTCTTCGTTCACGCGGATACTAGTGGATTGCTCAGGTTGTTGTCTCATTCCGCGCAGATCGTCCGCCAAGAGAACGCTGCTTGACTGCTCCGATCGTGTGATCGTACGACTGTCTTGGAAAGCGGCTCCGCCGGCGGCACCGGAGATCGGTTGTTCTATTCGTAGAACGCCGCGCCCATCCGTGTGCGGCGACACGTTCGGATCGGAATGAGAAGAGGACGAAGCGTCAGCGTTGTTGGAGAGTACGGACTGTTCCTGTCGAGATATTACACGAGCATCTGTGCACATCCCGGTCATCACCGCGGACTGCTCCGATCGAGACGCACTACGCGGATCCGGCTTGAGCATCGACGAATGCTCCGCGCCATAACTGTTGCGCGTGTAACTGACCGACGCTGGTTGATCCTTCAAAGCTAGTCTGCGTATATCCGCGAGAGTTCGTACGTCTGTGACATAGGTGCGTCTACGACTTCCCGGGGATACCGTGGACTTATCCGCCATCGAAATCGCGTGTCCATTCGCTAAGGAGCTCGCGGAAAGGCTGCCGCTACTGCTGCTGCTACCGACGTTACTCGATGTCCCGTCAATATTAATCGCGGACGTGGACCCGACATTCTTGTTGCTATTTGTTTGGCTGTTTCCGCTGTTGTAATTGGGACTGAGATGAACATTCGTGAAGGGACGACATACAGACGGAGCGAGACTCTCCGAACTGTGCAATCTCATACGTGCGCGAACTCCTCCATTAAGGATACTTCGATTATTGATTGTATCGTTGTTTGTGGCACCTAGAAGCACAAGATTCATCATATAGTGAAAGACAAGAGAAAATTAGACATAAAGCCTAATCGTTAATAGCAAATATTTCTTATTCTTTTACACGAGTTTCTATATTAGATATTAATATTTTACTTGAATTTATACAAGCTCTTAACATCGTGATCAAATCCTTACCATCAGATTGTATTTGGCAGGGTGGCTCACTAATATTAAGTAAGGTCTCATTGGTAGTATCTATTTTAAGTCCATCGAAAACCGTGATCAATTCGCCGACTTTACACAGCTGTGAGTCGTGTTTGCTCTCGCTCATCAAATCAAATGTCAATTCTAAATTTTCTAATTTCCCATTATAATGTGATAATACTTGAAATAAGCTTATTCGTTTCTCTCCTATTAATGTGTCTTTGCGAAATGTACTATGGTCAAGCAGTCGAAAGTGCAACTGTGAATATGGTGTGACAAGTATTGTAAATTCTTCGTTCCATTTTGGTTGATAAGTAGACTTTGACACTTCTGTTTTGCGAGGACTTTTGTCATCAACTGAGAATTCTATATATGGATTAGGCTTTAGGAAAGTTGAACTTCTTAGTATTGCTGCTTCAACTAAAATAATTAAATTGCTTTATATAATTATTCAATACACATGAAAAAACCATACATATACATATACATATACATATACACATACACATACATATACACACACATACACATATAGTCTTGATTATACTGTATCATTATTTATAGTTTGCAAAATAAATGAACCATTACTGTTTTTCTGCTTCATCATTACTTATCATCGCTATAAAATCATTATGATATACCTATTTTCATTGATGTCTAATAAACTGATAATTGGTATCAATCTTATACGAATAGATAAGAAAATGTTTGGCTAAAAAGATACTGTGTGATAAAAATATTTGAAAGATATATATGTGTAGTGTAGGAAAGAATATAATTGTATACGACATATAATACTTCTTTCATATTATACTATTTCTATATCACAAAAGTCTGAAATATTAGACATAAAACTTTTATTGTAGTTTTCTATGAGATATTAATATGCAGATCAATTTATATCAATTTGATCACAATAGAAATATTTATAATAAATGCCTATCACATATTTTGATGCATAGTATATCTCTTATTTAGAAACCTATATAATACTCACTTGTAATACTCAATTGGTGAAAACCAGGTGATACCACTTCTTCTTCGCAATGGGACATTGTATGGAATTTATTAAAATTCAAAGTAACTGTCTTAAAGGATTCATAATTCTCTGAAGTTACTTTCTCATGATATCTGCAACATGCAGCAGGTTTTGCAAATATAATTAATAGGTTAGCTTTTCAAGATCATTTTCAACATTCATATCATAATCATATGAGATCCATTAATTAATTACAATGAATATATATATACTTTATAGCATAAAGAATAAATACTACTTAAAAAATAAATTAAAAAATTGAAAATCTGTTATTTTGAAGAAAAATATAATGAACAATACGATTATATAATATATATGATCTAGTTGAATTGCTCTTGAAAATTTTGCGAGATAAGAGTATTAAAATAGAGAATACACCGCGAATTGTTGACAAGTGACATTTGCAATGTAAAAATTGCGATCTGCGTACGATAATGAATTTACGGCAAATGTTACGTTCACAAATCGTCAATTCTCACTGATTGAGAGCTGTCACGAGCTTGTACGAGGAATTACGACGTGGTGAAGATTGCAGTTCTGAGATCTCACGGTCGTTAATGCTGTCACTTGGCGAACTTGGCTGGCTTGTCGTATATAAAACGTTCCGACCAAAGGAACAAGATATCTCGCAACTCCAGTCGATACGAACCAAGATTGACGTCTTCAGCTGCTCACGATATCCCCAGTACCGATTTGCCGTCCATCCCTCGCTTGATTAATAATCCTATCGACGACAAAAATTAATGGAAACACTCGGGATTTGCGTTATCATTAAACCCCGCTATCGGTCGGTCACCATCTTTTCATACGTCAAACGTAGAGTCTCTTTATGCTGTGCGAAAGCGGAGCGACTGCGATCGACGTTAGTTCGTGATCAGTACATATGTAAAAGTCGCTGAACGGATCAACGGATCGCCGAACGAGACACACGCCCGTTGTTTTCGTTGATCTTGCCACGATCATTCGCGTTTTGACTCACGCGAGAGGAGTCAAGGTACACCACGACATCCCATGCCCATGCACGCTCCACAGTGCGTATCTTGCGCCGACAAGGACAGGTTATTCGAAGTACTATTAAAAGAGAGATGAAGATAGCAGCTTATTCACCTCACCGACGAATCATTATGCAGAGTCCATATGTGTGGGATGATATCGTGACTTTCGATTGTTTCAAAAGTAATCAAAAAACACGCTTTGCTATTATTTTTGTGACTGCGCTCATTTCTTCGAGCGTCAAACTCAGGAAATTCCAATCCTCCTTCATTTCATTACGATACAGCGAAGCATCGGATCGTTTCATCCACCATACTACTAACATAAACCTAGATTTACCACAAATAACGATGTCTATGCTGCAGCTTTTGAAAACGAATTTAAATATTTTGAATCCTACATCAGAATTCTGCAAAAACACAAATCAAATTTTATAATTTAAAACACTAGCTATTGCTCTCCAGTTCAATGGCGTTGGGGATTCACCTTAACGGGCGCCTGGGACCAAGGTTTTGAGAGAGAGAGAGAGAGAGAGAGAGAGAGAGAGAGAGAGAGAGAGAGACTTTCTTGTGATCGGCTCTGTATGCGCATATCGATTCATATGAAGGAGAGAGAGAAAAGAGCCGAGAAGCAAGATCTAGAAGATATAACCGAAGAGCAAATAAATCTGCATTAGACTTTGAGGAAACATAAAGAAACGACGTAGGATGAAGAAAGTGCAAATTGAACAGGTCTTCGAAGACGACGCTTTCGGTTCGCCAGTGCCTAACTTCGGATGGCGAACATACCGTGCGCGCGCACCATACCGACGCGCGCGCTCGAGTCTGGCATTAGAGTGAAATTTTATCGACAGGGCGAGCGAAAATTGGAACGATCGAGGACAAGTCGTGAGAACTTTCGTATTTCGTGCGGGAATCAATATACGGTCGGATCATGGCGTACGTCAATGTAGCGGAGTGGAAAACGGATCAGGTGTGCGAGTGGCTGAAAGGTGCGACAAAATGTTTTATCAGCGCTGATAGTGCGTTTGCGAACGGGGAAAAGAGCCGTGGGAAAAGAGAAGCGACACCCCGTCACCCGGAAAAAACATGTCGGGATTCCATTCAGTTTCGCTTGTGGAAATCCATTCTCTCACTCTCGGCATACACCCACCTTCGGTTCACCCCACTTCCCTTCCCCGCTGCCTGTCAATTATCAAGCGGTGTAAAAGGCCGCCTTCGTTCATTCATTTACTCGTTTGTTCATTCGATCCGATTGCGTAATTCCCACATGATTCCCTGCTTGATGGAATTCGATCCTCGATGGAATTCGATACTGATTGATTAAACGTCATAATTCTATCGTCAGCGATATATCATTAGCGATATTAAACAGTAATATTATTGAACCGAAATATGTGAGAATTGTTAATGCCATAAGTTGAACTGCAAACAAGCCTAATTGCTGAAAAATTTTGCATTAATGTTCTGAAACTCCTACAACCATGATTAGATTATTACCTTCTTCGGTATATCGCTGTATTTAACGATGTCCTCAATGTATATTTTAAATATATTTTTTATTCTCAGATAAAAAGAGAGAAATATAGATATATGTACAAGAAAGCTGGTATAATTTGGAGATACATAAATAAGATAATATAATACAATTATTAATTTCTATATAGAATATTTTACTATACATTATTACAATACTGTTATATATATCTGTGTATTCACAGTACTATATAATTCCTTTCTTATTATCTTCCAAGTTAATGTGTCATCCTAGATAATAACCATTATGATTCATCCTAGCAACTACTACTACTAATAATTTGATATTTCTGTGTCACAGGTTTAGATAATTCCATCCTTCCCTATGTACATAGTTTTATGAATCATAGTGTCAATGGGCAACAATTGTTGAGCCTGCGACCTGAAAATTTAGAACACTTAGGTGTATTGAAACTTGGACATCAAGAAATTATACTTGAGGCTGTGGAGTTCTTAAGGAATTTTCACTTTGAATTAGACAGAGAAAATTTGCAGTTGCTGGCATTGCGACTGTCTTGTCAGGCACACAGTTTGCACAATGAATTGTCACGTCAAACTGATTCAAAGCCTGTTACTACTCAAACATTGTCAGATGTAGCATCAGTTGTAATGGCGGTGAAACCTCTAGTGAGATGGCTGGATCGTCCTCCATTCAGTGGGCAATTAGAGTATAATGACAAAAAGGCTGAATTAATGAAATTATCTTTAGAAATGGCTACATGTGCACAAAGAGATAGATTTGCTGAAAAACCAATCGAAGAAATTAGAACAACTTGTGGTCAATTGGCAAAATTAGCAGATTATATCATTCAAGACATTGCTGATCCTATGATTTTGCAACCTGCCAGTTTAGATTTAGCAACATTAAAGAAGAAATCTGGTGATGATTTGGTAAGTTTTTAACTAATAATATTGATATTTTATTTTTAAGTTTGTTATAAATTTTGTCTGTACTATGTTTTAGAATATAATCTTTTAAATAATAGTAAAGCTACTTATATTTTAAGTAACTTATATTTACTTTAAAATGATTTGGCCATTACATCCTGTATTGATAAGGCCTAACCCAGTAAATCATAATATTGTGATTGTGACTTCCTGCCTAGATATAACATTTATACTTGGCAAGCTTGTAATCAAAATGCTTATATTGAGTTAATATAATTTTACATCAATATTGTGTCATGTATAATATTGTTTATTTAACAATCCAAAAATATCCCCAGGGTTTTTACATTTTACCATCTTTCCATGGAGCACACCAGATAGCTGAAATTAAATTTGGATCTGCTGCACATCAATGTGGCAAAATGGAAGAGGGAGATGAAATTGTTCAGGTAAAATATATTCTGATTCTGACATCAAATATCGGTAAATTGTATAATTGTTAAATACATGCACATATATACGTGTATAAATTTACTAGGTAAATTATCAAACGGTAGTTGGGTGGGAGAGAAAGAACCTGCTTGAGTTATTTCGTGAGAGCCCGGCAGAAATCCTCTTGACTTTAAAACGTAGGCCAAGGCATACTAAAGTTTATGGACAAATTTACATAAAGCCGTATAGACTTCCAAGTAACAAAAAAACCTCCTATACAACACGATGGCAACATAATCTTCCATCTCCCAGACCAGAATTATTAACAATACCTGACTTTACAATGCCGTTACCTAGGTAAGCTGCCTTTCTATATGTATTTTGATTGTCTTTCTTGCTGCTAATTTAATTCTTGTCCGATAACAATACAAAGTATGTAAATTTTAGTCTAACAAACATGTCCTATTGTCGCATCTGCTATATTCTTCAGAACAAGATATTCATTTCTCTATATCTGATCAAAAATATTTCATCTCATGTAGACATATACCAAAGAATCCCAGCCCGGAACCGGCAAGTATTTTAGATACAGTCAATATGTTGGATACAATGGCGACAGATAGTAGCGATTCGGACAGTGAAGTGGAACCATCTCTTCCTATCCGTCTGTATTCCACCAAGCCGAGAAGCTTGGTCCAAAGACGAGCTACAATAACAGGTGCCAGTCCCACGACCAAACACGGTATCGATATTGAGCAGTTTTGGAAAGAGTTAAAGCAAGAGCACTGTACGACCTTTCAGTTGCGCGACAAAGCGGCGTCTTGCGCCCACGGTCTGGACAATGTACCGTCGAACATACGGCCGCAGACATGTTTAGGTATAGAGCCGGTGAAACGGAGAAAAAAGACTGACGGTCAATTGGACGATAGAAAGGTGCAGTTCCAAGAAAAGTCGATAGACACCGAAAACGCCGTTCATCCAAACGACGTGAAGAAAGTGACACACGATGCGAAAGAGAGAGTTACTCCTACGGGAATCTGTGAAAACGACAGTACGAGTGTTGTGAGCAAAGACACGAACAAGGAGCATCCTCGCGCTGCGGACTACGCCGGCGATAGTAATAATTTAAGTGATACGGTCGTGCCTTTGGACGAATGTAATAACTTTATTAGCGATACGCGTAGTATTAGTAGTAAAAACTCGCTGGTAAGCAAAGAGGTTACCGGTATGCGATATGTGAAAGAACGGGGTAAGTTGGACAAAAGTCACAGTACACCGGCGTACGACCTGTCGGACCCCGAAGATAAAGAGGATAAAAAATTAGCGCTCTTCGAGAATCCGTTTTGTAAATTAACTTTACCAGTCCAATGTTCGAACAATGGTACGCCAGATGGTGTTCTAACGAAAACGGATGCTCACACGTTTGCCGAAAGTGCTGACGAACATAGAAGACCAAAGGACACACAGAACAGAGATAATAGAGAAGGCAACGCTGCCAAGAGATTCGGTAATGTCGCGCGGAAAATCAGCGACATCGAGAAGCAACTCGCCCAGATCGAGAACGCGGCAGGGCAACCGTGTGTCTTTGGAATGCCTAAGGAATCGGAATCGGAATCGCGTAAGAATCCCGTGCGCGTCACGACGAACGACGCGAGTCCTAAAGCTAGCATAGTGGAGCGAAACCAAAGCAGTATCGAATGCAATATGTCGGACGTGAGCGCGTGCGACAAGTACAGCAACGTGTACGACTCTAGTACCGAGTGCGAGAGCGTTGCTACGCACGAACAGTCTGAAGCTGTTTGCTCGAGGAAGAGTTCGCCGTGTAATTCTCGCGAGGATAACTGTAGCCACTTGGAGATGTGGAGCAGCGGTAGCAGCGTCGAAATAGATACATTGTCGCAGAAACTCGGTCAAGTCTCGCGAACACTCGACGGCGTTTTAGCTAAGCATACGAGATTGATCGAGAAAAAGTCTTCCACAATCTCGCGAGAGGATTGTACCGAAACGATAGTATCACGATCATCAACGATCAGCAACGCCAATTTTGTCGAAAGCGACATGTCGAACGTCGCTCATAGTGTCTCGAAAGTTCAGATCAGCACGAAGCCGCAAACTGAAGATGCCAAGTGTATGTCGAACTCGTCTTTGACTATCGTTCAGTCTTGCCGTTACATAGAGTTACCGAAGATCGAGTCTGTGAGGAAATACGAGAATAAACATCATGCGACACCACCGGAGCCGCCGCCTCGTTATTATCCAAAGCAAACGACCGACGTGAAACTGAATAACTCCGCTCCAAAACTCCCGGAGTCCCAAGTTCCGGAAAGACCCAACGCGAAACGTGAACCTAGGAAAATGGACTTGGCTTTACCTTGGAATCACGCGAGAAGCGATTCAGATTGTCAGGATAGAAAGGATTCGTCCCCCGACTTCTGCTCGTTCGCTTATGCAGAGAATTCATTTGATTTCATCGACGAGCCGCGAATAATAAATCTCAATGATCAGAAGTTCACCCAATCTGATGTTTCCTTGTACAATGAAAGCGGCGACAGGCAATTGATGGAGGATACACGTACGAAATACACGTATGAAAAGTACGAACCTTTCGTAGAAAAATTCGCTTGCTTCAGTCAATCCACGACAGACGGCTACAGGTCAGAGCATACGCCGCGCCAAATCGAATGTCCCGAAAACCTTATCAATTCGAAGCAGATATTGCCTTTGGAGCTAAGACCGAAGCTATCGGAGAAGGATAAAAGTTTTGAGAGGAGCGTCGTCAATAGAGCCATGATGGTGGCCAGAAGTATCGGTTTACACGGTAGCTTGAGCAAATCGAACAGCAGTCCAAGAAGCAACAGGAAACGGAACATGTTACTCGCTAGTAAATATGATTAAATTATATAATTCTTTTTCTCGGCGTACAAAGCCGTCTCTTGAAAGTTCCTCAAAACGAATCACATTCATACTTACCTTTTATTCAAAGTCATCTGTCAAAGCGCGCGTGTGATGTTATTCTTTCATAGTAGTCTACGGAGTAAACGTTTTATGTCTTTCCTTTCACGATGTACAAAAGATACACGATTTTCTTGTTAGAGAGGAGAAATGTATCTGTGAAAGATATTGGTGCTAGTGATATAGAAGGCTGGTTAACATACCGCAGCAGAGGAGCAGGTGGAGCCTGGGCAAGGGCTTGGTTTGTGCTGAAATGTTCGTCGTTGTACAGGTGAGAGTAGTTGCAACGAATTTCGTATATAATCAGATAAATTTGCAAATCTCTTACTTCTGTATCTCTCACCAGGTTTAAGACACAAGACAGTACGAAAGCTGACTGTTTAATCGTGTTAACCAGCTTTACCGTATCTCCGGCCGCCGAAGTGAAATCACGGAAGTATGCTTTCAAGGTCTACCACACAGGAACGGTGTTTTACTTCGCCGCCGATACCGATGATTGCTTGATCCTGTGGTTGGACGCGATCAACAAGGGTACTCTAGGTGCGGACGGTCACAATCAGAACGGGCTTTTCAGCGAAACTGACGAGAGTGACAGCGAGAGTCACAAATGCAAGATGAAGAACACGCTGGAATGTAAGCAAAATCTGGACAAGTCTTTCGGCTCTCTGAAGAAGACCGCACGGAAGGATATCGTGTTCAAGGAACACGAAATTGGCGGCGCAAGCTTGGATCGCAAGTACTTGAAATTTCTCGGCGCTAAAAATCAAAATATGCCCGTGCCAACGGCGCAGTTCCGCAGTTACAGAAGAGTCTTGCCCACGTCGACACCGAACAAGTGAGTACATCAGAGAAACACTTCATTCACGTCTCCGATAGTCGTTGAAATTATTCGATTGAAATCATAATCGAGTGTTCTTCCTAGGAAGGAAGATCTCAACTCAAATTCTCCAGATCTGCAAATGACCATCGCGGGCAGTACGTTTTACGGATTGAGCGCCTCCCAGAGCACTACGGACATGTCGAGTCCGTCGAGTAATCAGGACATGGGCGATTATCGACGTGCTACGGATAGGTAAGTGTCACGTTACGTATGCGCTTCTTGTGCAAATATTTGTTTTTCAGTAACAATAGCCTCGCAATTTCCTCGCCACTATAGGTCCGCCAGTGGTCGTGGCAGAAGAACGGACGATCTGCAAGGTTTCGTTACGCTAGAGGCATTCATGTTGTCGCAGCAGGAAGACGATCACCGGCAAAATAACGTGAATAGATCGGTGTCACCGCGCATGACGCCTTTGACCAATGACCATGTGCACATACAACACAGAAATTTCAACGATAATGCGGCGTGCAGCTGCGAACAGGTCAGGCAATTGAGCGACGCATCGTCGAACGACGATATCGGCGCTACTTACGGCAGGGTCAACGACGAGAGCAACAGCAACGTATACGGCCACTCGAGACACGTGAATATGTATTTGTCGCGTCAGTTCGCTAGTGGTACCAATCGAATCGACGGTAAAGGGGACTGCTCGAACGACAGGTCTTGCGGCATGTGCAAAACGACGATTGCGCACGGAAAGAAGACATGGGATTCGGGTTGCGTGCAAAAAAGAAGAGCGCAAGAGCAGCTGACGAATAGTCAGCAGGCGAAAAACGGCGATGCGACGTATTGGAGGAACGCGACAAATCCAAGTAGACAAGATTTCCAGAGTCATAGCAGGGGCTACGAGCACAACAACCATCCGCAATCTTCCAATCACGAGAGCTACATGACGCACGATTACCTTCCATCGAGGGACGTCGGTAATTTAATGGAGGACTTCAAGGCGGTACCGAAGCGACTCGTTAGAAACGACGGTAAAGTTTCAACGCTTCGATGAGACCGTTATGCTCAGCGATCGTTGACGATTCGAGATTCAGTCTTGATTTTCTCGTTTCCATCGTAGGTTACTCCGGATCCAGCAGCGACCTCACATCTCACGCGTCGTCGGAAACGCTGCAGCGCGCGAAGAAAGACGTGTTAATCAGCCGGAAAGGGAGTTTTAATCTCACTAATCGTCTCGATTATAATTCCTCCGATAAACATTGGCTGGATTCGTTGAAACGTAGCGACAAAAAGACCGTGAACTGCGATAAGAACCGCTTGAAGAACGTAGCGCAATATCAGCCGCCACCCTTGCCGATGTCACCTTTCGAACAGGAAGGCATGAGAGCCGCGTTTGAAATGCATCTAGACAAGAGTGATCAGGTACAAAAGGCAAATCGTTTGAAGAACTTGTTTGGAACTAAACAACAGAAACCTTGCACGTTAGATCTTCCTAAGGATAGTCAGAAAACTATATTAGGTAAGTAATCTCTAATTTAAACGTTAAGTGCTTTTTGCTGTGCTTTCGTGAGATCTGAGTATGAATTTGATGCGATTATTATAGGTTCACCGAGATTGCACAGAGCGCTGTTTCGCGACAAAACTTCAAATCAGTCGCAGCATCGACTGTTCACTCGTTCCGGCAGTCAGAGTCCTGGCGACAGTGGAATCAGTCAGTCACACAGCTCTTTCAACGGGAACAGTCCTTCACAAACGCTCAGTCAAAGTATCAGTTCAGTTAGCTCGGCTAGCGATTGGAGCCCGGATACGTCAACACCTTCCACTATATCAAAGGTACTTGTTGAGTATACAAATCGTGGTTGATTTTAAATAAGAGCTCGTGTTAACTCTATCGATAGTAGAACATTGATAAAACGATCGAGTGTGAGTTTCTTTTCCTTTTCAGTACGGCAGCGGATATTTAGCTGGTCAGAAGAGCTGTTCCAATACAAGCAGGAGTTCGTTGGCACCTCCAACGTTACCATACATACCGCCACCGACGTCTCCGCCACCTGATTATCCTGCTTTGGAATACCCGCCAATATATGAGCCAAGTACTTATTCTCTCTCAGATGCGTCGTTACTGCGTAATCGCGGTAAAAGTAGTCAGAACGCGACCCAGTAACGAAACAAACCAAATTCAACGCTCCAACAATACAACCAAAGATATAACTTTCTTTCTAATGACGGATTATATTATATATAAACGTTCCGACAGAAGCACAATTGAATTTTATCAACAAATTGCGGTTAGCAATTAGTATCTTGCCATAAAGTATTTCAAAGTACGACCGTCCATTTCGTGGTACCATGCAATGTGTAACGAGCTATATTCGTATATAGTTGACAAGATTATCGCAGAGTTTATTTTCCTTCAAAGTGCTATGAGGCAAAAGATGCAAAGAGTCGAATATAGTGACATGGAAGACTGAACTAAATATTATCTAACGTTGTTTCGCTGCATATTTTTAAGTAGCAGATTTATCTGTTTCGGAATTATTCTGCATAATTCAAGAAAGAATCCTACGTTGTTACTATGATAGTATTACGATTATTGTTGTTAGAGAAATGGTTCTTGAAAATAATTCATTGTGTCTTCTGAAGCAATTTAGAAATATACTGTACGTAAATCGTTCAGATCACGTCTTACCAGAATACTTTTAGCATCATTGATGACGAATACTTTTTAATATCATGACCTTATTCAGTGTGTAGAATTCAATGTGTAGTTAAAATGTCTTCTGAAGCATTATTATTTTATATATTAGCAATACGTTTTATGTAGAACATAAACGTATAAGATATATACACACACACCACACACATACACACACACCTTCCATTAAACATGGATTTTATAAATGATTGAAAGATATATTTCTTATGTACATTTTAAAAGCGCATAATGCCTAATTTTAAACTTATTAATATATTATATAGGAAACGCCGTGATGTGCGCGTTAAAATGCCTGTGTATTTTTTCGGGATATATACATTATTCTAATAATAAGAATGGTATATTTTTAAGACTACGATTATATATATATATTTTTGTGTATAACGAAGTTTATATCCCTTCTTTCTACGTGAATTGTTATTCGATATGTATTGTATTGATTATAATTTATGCTCAAGCGAAACTTGTGGGAAAGTATTGTAAAAGTTAAAGAAGGAAGCCAAATTTGAAAGAATGTATCGATTCTTTTTCATATTTTATAAAGTATATTACTCGATCGTTTTTATATATATTTCAATTTGTAGTGATTTCACATTTCAGTAGGAACAAGTGTTCGAGCTGCACAAAACAACTCAACTCTTTTATAAGGAAAATACAATTGTACCGATAAGTTATTAGTAATAACTACAGATTTTATTATAGATAAGTAATATTGCAAACAACTACAGAATATTATGCACTTGGAAAGTGGCATTAAATAAATGACGATGATTGTTAAATTGAATTTATACTTATATTTGTACTACATATATGTTTTTTTTTAATATTTATATCTAAATTCTTCCATCCTACCAGAGATTTTTCAATCTTTAAAATGCTTTTAAAACTATCTCATTACTGTCTTTTTTGTTGTAGTTATAGCTTATTTTACCATGATTTCGAGAGATAAATCTTTAATTTTTTTTAAATAGGTAATGTGTAATATATGTAATATATATATATATATATATATATATAATGCACCAGTTCTGAAGTTCTTCAAAAAAGAACGGACCTATTATCGCAAATATGATTAGAATGTCTGATATATACTTAGCATACCTATGTATATACATATACATGTATGTAATCAAGTATAAATTATAAATAATAAACGGGTAAAATCGATTTTGCTCGAGTTTATCCCAGGTCTCTTGTGTACAGATTTTTCTTGAATTAAATAACCAATTAAAAACTGTCATCACGATCTATATAGATATACGCGATCGACTTGATCTTTATCTAATTTGCAAAGAGACGTATTGCGCTTGTAATAAATAAGTTATGGCGCACAGTCACGTACGTGACTGTATGTGCACGCACAGGTGTGTACACGACCGATATGTGCGGTATGCGCAATCGAGTGTATTAATATTGTCCAGTGCGCTTGCACTCGGCCCCGTTAAAATTCTGCAGATAATATCCAAGAAACATGTTTCCTCATTTGCATGGTCAACGGTACGATTTAGTCGTTTCGTTTTGTGAAAGAGCAGGAAGAATTGATAGGTCGTGTGATGCAGATCTTTATGTGAGTGTGTAGACACGCCGGACAACATTAATACACCTGATTGTGCATACATACGTGTATACGTTCGTGCCTGCCTTCGTTGTACACGACTCTCGACCCCACCTCAACGTGTCCCACCTCTACCCGCCGTGTCCCATGTCGTATACCTTGATTTCGTACATTGCACACCTTTCGGACTCGTGGGCATGAGACGCACTGTATCGCAGCAGGTATGTGAGAGAACAATTCGATGGCTTTTCTTATCGATTTTTTCGTCGCGCCAATCTCGCCCTAATCATTGTTATCGTCGCTGTTGGTATCTATTTAGGCGCGCTTAATAAAAATCCGAATCACACGCAGACGCGCGTCAATTCGTCGTCACTCGGCAATCCACGAAGTTCCCGCATTTCGCGCGTTGCCATCGTGGAACGACACTAACTCGGTCTCCTCATGTATCAATCGATCTAGATCATTAGATGCATGAAATTCTCGATATGTCTTTGCATCGAGGCACTTTGCGGTGGCAATGTCGATGACATCCTCGCGCTCTCGATTCCATGTCCGGACACTCCCTGCTTTTAAGCGAACAAATGGGCATATATGTAATATCGTGTATCCGGTTACGATGAATACCATTGCCGAGTTAAGTGTGGATAATAAGCTAATTGAAGATCAGAAAAGTATAAATATACGAATTGAGATGGTTTTCACAGGACTGCGTCTCGTGTAATTTATCATTAAATATCAAAATATGTTTCGTCATTAATTATTATTTGCTAGAAATTGGCAGAGAAACTTATATAATGCAATACTGTCTTTTCTATGTTTTGATATAAATCAATATAACATCTTTGACTTGTTTATTGTTATTGTAGTAATGAATTCCGAAGATACAATTGATAGTGCGGCAGCAGCAGCAGCAGCTAATCCTTCTGATGTAGTTATAAAAACAAAAAATTGGGTCCAGTTTGAAGAGGAGCCAGGTCCAAAGGAAACTACTGACACAGAGAGAAAAACCAACAATAGTACACCAGCTGTAATACAACCTGAGTCAGTAACAGTGCAAGTTGACAAAATTAGTAAAAGTATTGAACAACCTGATATTAATGATAAGAAAACTAATGAGTATAGAGGTGCTGTGATAGCAACTGAATCCGTCCAGATTAATTTAGATAGATCAGGTTTAAGCCGTTCCATCACGTCCGATACTCCTGATCTTAAATTACCATCTGATGTTAGAGCAACGGAAGCCAAAAGTGCTTCTTTAAAAACTATTGATCTAAGGGATACATCAAATGGTAGAAGTACATCAAGTAATGTTATCAGTACATCTATTGGAAATATTAGACAGGGTTTTGCCAATGGTGATACCATTGTTACCCTCTTACCAGTGAATACTAGATGGCCATGGATTACTCCAGCTAGATTTAGACCAGAGTTAGTACCAGAAGAATTAATGGCACAAGGGCTAACAGTATGTAATATATATTCAATCATATTACATTTTAACATGTATCTTAATATCACATTTAACAATATACTGTTCTCTCTTAAAAATAATTCACAAAGTTTAGTTGATGCTCAAGTTATAAAATTAGGAATAATGGATTTAAATACTTGCAAAATAAAAATATCTTGCTTTAATTTCATTATTTCTTATATATTTTAAAGAAACTAAATGATCAATATTCTAATATAATAGACATATATTGCAGCTTACAGTGGAAGATTATGTTCACATAATGGAGTTACTTGTGAATGATGTACGTTTTAACATGTATAACGTCTGCTACAAGAGGATTCTTGTTCTTTGGATATTCACCGCCTTTGTTGTGTTACTTGGTCTACTATTCTCTGGAGTGACTGGTCTTACCTTATTTGGACTTGGTGTCATGTGGTTGATTTTGAATGCAGCTGCAATATTTGTTTGTATGTTCATTAAGATAAAGCTCAATCACAATCTTGAAAAATGTATGGCTCAAGTTAACAAACATTTATTGAGACATAAAATATTACTTGGATTGGATGACAGAGGGAAGATCTCATGCCACAAAGTTAATCTGTGTTTTATATACTTTGATACTGCTGACTGTGTTGTAAGTAATAGCTATATATTCTTGGTTGTATCTTTTATCTGAGTCTTAATTTTAATCGGTACTATTCAATTTCTTTTTCTTTTCTTAAATAGTAATATTTAACGAGTCAAAGAATTATACGTCAATATTGTTGCTATATTATCAAAAATAAATTTGACAATTGTATAATTATGTACACTCATACGTACGAAAATAATTAATGATTTAATTTACGACAGAAAAAACTACAAGAAGTAATCGAAAGAGAAGAACGGGAAGGTAGAGTGATCGGCAATAGTGACGATGCGAATGAATTAAGCCGACAACGAGAATTACAGCAACGTATGGACATTGATGACAGTGATATTGTTATACAAGGCAGCACCACTACGAGAATATCTCGTAAACAGGTATAAACTGTTGCTTAATTGTTTTCTTTATTATCTCGTTATATATTCTATATGTTTAAAAGTTTCAAGTTCTTTTTCTTTATTATATTTCGCTTATTCTCTAATTTTCTCTTTTAATTCAATTTATAATTCATTTTTAATATATTTGAGATTTGGATGTGTGTATATATATATATTATTTTGGTTGAGATGTTGAGGAGATAGAAACGAAGCGTTATTTCGCTGTTATAAACATGCAAAATAATACAAAATAATAGATTCATACCAGTTTTTTCATCAGTTTACCAGTTACAATTTCGATGATTAGCCTTTTTTTTTTCATGCAAAGCATAAACTTTTATTCCTGTAGATCTATACTCAAAACCTTGTTTAGAATACAATGTTATAGATAAAAAAATATTCTTGTATGCCGCTTACTAATTGTAATTCGCAGTGCACTCTGACTTTTATAACATTCAAAGTTTTTTTGCTATAAAATCGATCGATTTGCTATCGATCTGCTAAATTTGTCGTTACCGATTGCAATAAGTTGTATTAAACATTTATTATGCATTATATTACAATCTACCAGGGTAAGAACGAACAAGTATTCTGCCGTTATGTACAACGTTGGGCGAAGGATTACTTACGTCGACGTTTGGATTGGACAGTTGACGAGGAGGGTGGAAACCCTTCTTCACCTCGTCACTTAGCGTCCGCACTGTGTCCATGTCAATATATAGAGGAATGGTTACGTAATAAGCCACGCGTTCAGGGCCGAGATTTTTGTCCTAGATGGAGTAGTTTTCTGAGAGATAGAGGCATTTAAAAAAGGGCATTTCATATCTCAAAGAAAAGTTTACATAAAAAATAATATAAAATTTATATAAAAGAAAGAGAAGAGAGAAGAGAAGATTCTTACAGTTGTATACATTTGTAACAGAAGTTATACAATAATGCTTACTTTATTGTTGTTACGGCAACGTACAGAAACTTATTCCTAATTTACTCTAAATAATAAATGGGACAATATATAGAATTTTATAAAGTATAAAAAAGAGATCTTTGCACTTTCGAATATAAGTTTTGATGTTGAACATTTTAAAAAGCAGCTTTAAAAAAACAACTGTCTATTTTTATCTTATTATAATTTATATTATTATACATAGTTTAGAAAATTGAATGTAATTATATCTAAAAAAGTGGCCATTTTTTAATATTAAATACATATACATAGTCAAATCGCACATTATACAATTTAGCAGCTTATAAAAAAACATATTTGTTTAAATTAATTTTTGTTACGTTAAAAATGTTTTAAATATTTTACACATTCAAACTATGTATCGTGGTAGAAGCTTTTCAATATACTGGAAAGCATATTAATGTAATATATAACGTAATTGCTTTTTAATATCTTGATTATTGTTTCTTATTATAATTTCTTAAAAATTATGTTTATAAATCTTATATCATTTACATTTATTTGTTTAATGTTTAACTGTCTTAAATGTACTTAATATTTTGCTTAGGAATAATTATATGACGTGACAAATGCTTTTAATTACAAGCGGAAGTTAAATTTGATATAATATATACTATGCATACTATGATGTGTATGTATACACACCTATGTATAAGTGATATATTATTATTTTGCTAACTTTAACTTCCTATACTATAAACATGATACAAATATGCCTTAATTATGTGTCTTATAATCTCTATTGATATGATAAAAAAGATGCAAATGAAAAATTTGTACTTGTAACATCAGAATTAGATTACTCACTAAATATCAATTTTAATATTTTATAATAGAACTTATTGAACTAATTTTTCAATTTCAAGTTGCCGCTCATATTTGATCACATTCCACATTTATTGCTAAAATAAATTTCAATTTAGTATTAAATCTTAATATGGCCCAGTTACTTAATAGTCTAGAGATAGTCTAAATATGATAATATTTCATGATCTGTTTTTACATTCCAGTAAAAAGAAAGAAGCCTTATTTTTTTTCGAAATAAAAATAAAGGACAATAGGAACCAATTTTTACAGATCTAATACGCATGTGTGCGGAAAATTCTCTTATTAAGTTTTCGTGTATTAAAAAATTTTTCAGGATTTTACTATTATACTTAATTATGAACTTAATCGCACAAATATATTATTATAGAATTATATAAAGAATATTATAGAAGATAAATTTACTTCTAAAATGGTGAACATATGCTTTTTAAATATGATACATATTTTATAAACATGCTACATATAATTTTTTAATAATATAATAATAGTATAATTAATAGCCATTATATCTCCGTTATTACACAATTTCATTAAAGAACACTAGATATATATATATATATATATATACACATATATACGTATGTATATATATATGTATTATTCATAGAATCACACACACATACATTAATTTCATAAATCACACAATTAGGTAATTTTTATAGTCGATGTAAGTTATGAGATATCTGAGATATCTTTTGTTTACCGCGGCTGTTTTTAAAGAGATACACTTATCATTGTCACGTCAAGCCTATGGGAGCTATTGAATGATGGTGTGTGTTGACAGGAACGGGCGGAGTTGCTGTTGCTGAGGTATGCGTCTCGTTGGGCACGTCACTTTGTGCGTCGCAGACTTGATCTGGTTATAGACTCACAGGAACGCGACAGAGGTGTCACAGGTCTGTCTGTTCCACCGCGCCATTGTGTCTCCGCCCGTTGCCCTTGTCAATTTATTGAGGACCATCTCAAACACAAGCCCAGAGGCAAGTTGACGTTACGAAAATTCTTTATAATGCCAGATTTCACCTCTAGGTGACTGCCAATGGAATTTTCTTAATATAATATATCAGAAAACTACCTATAGAGTCTCTTATGATAGAAATTCAAATGAAAACTACATGTTCCTGATGCTTTCGATTGACTTAATATTGTGTGTTCAAATTATCATGTATTATATAATGGCTTATTTAATAAGCACATTTTTTTAAATTATAATTTTTTAACGTAATGAACGATTATGGTGATATAGTTTAAAGCTAGCTATCTACTTACATTTTCAATATTTATACTAATGTATTTTATTGTTGTATAGTAGATTCGCTATAGAATGTAATGATCGTAGATATGCAAAAAAAGTTAATAATGGGAAATCTTACTGAAACTTATCAGAAATGTAACAAAACGAAATAATCTTGCTACTATCAATATTTTTATTAATAAAATATACAAATTTTCTCCTGAGAAGAATATTTTGTTATAAAATGATTATTATAAATTTAAACTGTATTATATTATTTACATTCCATGTGCTAACTGGCAATATATTGAAAAATTAATATATTCATGATGCATTTAACACAAGATCTTCAATACAGCATAGAGGTATATTTCTTACAATATACTTTTTTTTCTTTGTAATCTCATATATATGACTGCTTTTTATGTATTATGTATATATTCGTACATTATCAGTTATATTTAGTTTCATTTATCGATTATAATATTCTGAAACATTTTTTTCATATTGCAATGATTTAGATATTAATGAATTTTTTAAGTAATATGTGTTATCATATTCACCATATCACCATCATTTCATGTTAAATATTTTACTACACTTTTGAGGCCATACAAATGCATATAAAATAGAGAAGAAACATTGCTGAAATTATACATTTGAATCACTAATTCAACTTAGAATGTGTGACAATATTAAAACATTTTTCAAAATATATATCAGTTTAAAATAAATGAGATTGTTCACCATTTTGGGAGATATATATAATATTTGTTTCCTTTTTTTTAAATTTATACAATTTGAATTAATTAATTAATATTATTTAAATGTTATCAATATAGTATATATATCACTTAGATATATTATTATTATCAGGATTTATCTGTTTCTCCCATTTAAGGAGTAATAGTATAACTAGATAAAGAATGGTACCTTCAATATACCATTCATATCTATATTATTGCTATTTCTGAATTAAACAAACGTATTTTAGTTTTTATCATGTTTTTGAATGTTCATGAATATACAAAATATGATTCTTAACAGAACTACAATTGAGAAGGGAGAGATATATATATACTCTCTCTCTAGACAGAGAATATATTACACACACTATTGTACTATATATTTATAATTTGGATATTATAAATTCTTACTATATGTGCATTTGTTTTTAAATAAGAGAAGTAGCATCTAAAAAGACAATAACTAACTATTAATTGCGCATATTTGAGAAGAGCATCTGAATTTTACTTAGAAGCCGAAGAAATTGAGAGCAGTATATATATATATGGTTTATTTTCTTTGTGCAATCGTACAAGTGTTATCGTAATGGAGGTATTATCGGAAGTGTTATATGGAATAATACATTAAACTATGTTATAAGATATTGTTAAAAACAATTAGCGATACAATATGAACATCACTGTTAATGATTTTAAATGTAATCAATATTATACGAGACTTTGAAATTACATATCCGTTATGTCCGTCCTAAAAAATTGGCATAGATATAAGTGCTGTAGTTAATATATGTGTAACATATATACTTTTATATATACTATGTTCACAGAATACTTATTCCATCCTTACTACAAAAAAAGAAAGAAACTGTAATTGTATAGAGAACCGACGATTTTTATATACAAAATGTAAAACATTTTTATATAATTGTTAAAAATGTTATGGAATAAAGATATATTACATATGTCTAGTTTTTATCATATCGTTTTTATGTGAGACAGTAAAACCACAATTGAACGTTGAATGTTATTTTTTCTTTTTATAGCTTATAGAATCTCAAACTTCGTATTAACTCTTGTGTAGTACGTGTCAATATGTAACTAACATACTAATTTTGAGGGATTACTTGCATGCAGCTGGACGGAAGATGATGAGTCTCGGTATATTACCTCATCCGCATATTATCAGCACATAAAAAATAATCTTTAATATCATGTAAGTATATGCCTACAATGCCTTATAAAACAAATTCATAAGAAAATGGAAATAATTATAACATTATGAATAAAATCATAAATATACATACGAAACTTTGTATTAAGTTGGTTATATTTCAGAATTGAAGGCATATGTCGACTAAATATAGTTTTTGAACTTTATAGATTATTAGACTTGGTTGTATCTAACACAGAGAGGCATGGAAGGATTAACTTTCACTTTGTAATAATAGCTAATTTCTTCTTGCATAATTATATGTCTAATTTGTTAATCATGAATTCATATATCTTTCGTATATCAGTAGAAAAATCTTACCATCATTATTTGATTAATTTTGTAATTATTGTGCAATTATAAATAATATTTCTACTGCCTAGTATGCTTGTGGCTGTCTGTGCATTTAATAACGCTTGAGAAAAACAAAATATTTTAAACTTATTGAAATTTGCTATATTGGAAAAACATGATTTTATGTAAATATTGTTTATGAATTAAAGTTTTTATTAGACAAACAGTTTGCTGTAATTTTATGCTGACATTATTCGAAAAATTCTCTTTTTTCAATTAAAAAAAAAAGAGAATATTATATATTAGAATATTATATAGAAAAGGCGATTTTTTAGGTGTTTATATTATATATTTACTAATTTATATATATAAGTGTATTAGTACACTTTGCATAAACTGTGTAATGTGTAAATTATGTGGTAGAATGTATTATTATATTAATATTTCTGATTACCATTATTATTATATACTAACAGAATGACATGACTTTTCAGGATACCCACCAGGTTTCACATGGTGTGCCTACTTTAATGAACCTGTAGTTCGATTTGATATGGTACCAAGTGCATCCAATTAGAAATAGCTTTTGCCTTTAATGGTTGTGTAATAGTATCAGTTTGCATTTAGATTTAAATTTACCTGTAGAAAAACGAGCTATATATCACAACAAAAATACTATTACATGTAAAAAATGTAATAATATTTATAATAGTTCGCCTTTATATACATATATATATATATATATATATGTATGTATATATATATATATATATAGTTTATAAAGCAACTTCTATAGTATTTACTTGTATCACAAATCTTCCGTTCTTGTACACTATATTTCATTTTTAGACCGTTTGTTTAAGCAAAAATTATATTATAAGATTTTATAATATTATACACACGCATATATACGCACAGTAAGAAAAATATATATTTTTTTTAAGTATATAATTTTTATACATATATATATTATTTATATAATATTTTAAATATATATAAATTATATATTCTTTTTCTTTAAGGATATCTGAAAGGACACACATGCGCACGTGTATATGTATGTATGTATGTATGTATGTATGTATGTATGTATGTATGTATGTATGTATGTATGTATGTATGTATGTGTGTGTATATATATATATATATATAATAAATAATCTCCCCCTCTCTCTCTCTCTCTTTTTCTCTCTCTACATATGTGATATGTAAAAAGTTGTTAATTAATTTGATTAATGATGGTATGTATGTACACACACACACACACACACACACACACACACACACACACACACACACACATATATATATACACATATATACACACAATTACATAATTATATATATACACACACATATATATATATATGTATATATACACATGGTCGTTGATCCAGTTAATTAGCAATTTTTGACATGTCGCACAAGTAGAGAGATATGAGAGAGAGGAAGAGAAATGATTTATTATAGATTATTATCTATTAAATTGTTAGAAACCTTATTCAATCTGAATGCAAGCAGTCTATAAAACGCAAGTAGTTTGTAGAGATAAAATAATTCTCTAAAATAATTACGCGCGACTTCAAGTATTCGAGACGAGTATTCAAGTATAAGTATCGTTAACAATAATATAGATGTATTTTTATTGTATATGGTACAATTACATGTAAAAAAGCCACTTAAACAAGTGGCACTTAACATACTTATTCAAAGAGTTATAGAAAATTATTCATGATATACAAATTTTTCGAATCTATGCATAAATTCAGATTTTGGGAAAACAATTTTCTGATAATGTAAAATAAACTAAGAAAAATAGATTAAATATATACAATTATTATAATTTTTATTGTCCAATTGTCATAATATAATATTTATTTAAAAGAATTTCTAACTTCTCTTTGACTCTTTGAATAATTAAGGTAATTAAGTCAAGATAATTAGTCATTAACTGAGCTACTCTAATTGCTGCTAAAATAAGTAATTTGTAAGTTTTTACACAAAGCAACACAAAAAACCATTCCATTTTTATAGCATACATCTTTTGCCCTGATAAATGTGATCAATTATAAACATGTAATGATATACTTCAATAAGTAGTATTAGACATTAAGTTGTTATTGTGCCTTGTCATAAATTTTGTTGAGATAACTTTATAAAATGTTCTGTATCATTAAATAATTCGTGTATCAGCCATTTGGTACACCAACATATCAATGTTGAAAATAGAAAAGAATTATCAAACAAAACTTATTTTGTCATTAAATATATATATAATGGCGTGCAAAAGTTTTGAGCCATACAATTATTATTATATATTCATTTCATAATGAGCACTAAAAACTTTACACATATATATATATAAACAAAATGTATTTATTTATCCTACAATTATATAAACTTTACAAACTTTTAATAATTCTAAATACTTTATTTTTATACAATGTCTTATTACGAACAGTGCAAAAGTATTGCGCCAAAAAGTATTCTTATGCATAAGGAAAATATATTATTGAAAAATAATAACAGAAAATGTTGTCTACGTTTTTTTAAACTTAATACTTTGTTGCCATGCCTTTAGAAGCAATCACTGCAGCACAACGACGAGGTATTGATGCTATTAAATTAGAAATGCGATCTTGAGGTAAATTTTGCCATTGAGTTTGCAAATCTTGCTACAATTCAGCTTTATTGGAGTGTTTCTTATTTCCTGTACGTAGTTTGAGTTCTTGCCACAAATGCTCAATAGGATTCAAGTCCGGCGATTGCGAAGGCCAGTCAAGAACTCGCATTTTTTTCATGATGAAAAATTCTTTTATTAGTTTTGATGAATGTTTGGGATCGTTATCTTGGAAAATTCAATCATGTGGCATGTTTCGAGTTGCATATGGCAGCATATGCTGTGTCAATATATCTCGATACATTATAGCGTCCATAGTACCCGTGATCTCAACCAATGGACCAACCCCATTATAAGAAAATAATCCCCAAATCATCACGTTACCTCCACTATGTTTTACGGTAGGAATTTGATATCTTGAGTTATATCTTGTGCCTGTTGGATATCATATATATACTTTCTACCGTCACTTCCGAATAACTGAAACTTTGACTCGTCAGAGAAAAGTACTTTTCGCCAAATAACTTCAGTCCAATGTTCAAATTTCCTTGCAAAATCTAATCGAGCTTTCTTATTTTTTGCACTAATTAATGGTTTTTTTTACACCAGCGCGTCCTAAAAGTCCTACTTCCTTTAGACGTCGAGATATTGTACTTCGACTAACATCAGAAAGATTTTCTTCTCGTAATTCTCGAGAAATATCCATGGTAGTTTTTCTAACATCTGCTATCGACTTTCTTTTAATCATTTTATCGACGCGCTTTGTAGTTTTGCGAGGTCTACCATTTCGTGGTTTATCAGTTAGAGAGTTCATCAATTTATATTTAGCAATAATCCTATTTACGGTACTTTTATCAATTAATAAGCAATTAGCAATTTCGCGAGAAACCTTTCCTTGTTGAGAAAGATTAATCACGGCTTCGCGTAACTGAAGGCTTGTATGTTTCGGCATTGCGGTAGACAATAGACTGAATCTTAGTTAAAGTAAATATTTACGAAGAAGTTTCATAAGAAACGTAAACAAACCGGGCTCATAAAGTCACAACAAGAATACTGCTCAATAATACTTTTGAACACATGTAAATATTATATGACTAAATAAATAGAAACTATGTAATTTCAAAATTTTGTAACTGTACTATCATTTGTAAGAATGTTATGTCAATTATTTTATATAATTAATTTTTAGAGCACATCAATATATTGTCATGGATCTTAAAAAGACACTATGGCTCAAAACTTTTGCACGCCACTATATGTATATTATTTAATACCTTCTATACGTAAAATATTATTGAGTGTTCCTTCAATCATATGAGACAAAGATAACACAGAAATTTATTTACATTAATTAATATATTCACTTATGGATATATTTAATGATTCCACTAACTCTGAATGTTCAATAGTTTTGTGAATAATAAAATATATTAATAAAAACTCAATAATAATAATTTTACACGATCTTTATATGTATAATGACTTTAAAAATATAAATCAATATTTAATATAATACCAATGTTATTATACTCTCATTATTCATATGTTATTAAAGCAGCTTCGGCCTGCTTTCTAATATCATCTGCTAATCTCCTGATTTCCTCATTATCTGCTTGCAATTGCTGTTCTTCTTTCTTCAGAGTAAATTCCAATTGTCTCAATTGTTGTTTGGTATTTAAATAGGATTTGACTTTTTTATATATGTCATCAGAATTATAAATACTTGAGAGGCCATAAGATTCCTTTATACATAAATTATCTGAAATTATATTAATGAGGATATAACTCAATGATATTTGTACTAAAAAATATATTTACGGAAAAAAATACTCAAATATTAACTGTTTACACTCAATTGTTCAACTTTTCTTTCAAATATGGGTATATCAAATTTTAGTATACATACCCATATTTGAGAGTAAATTCAATTAATTGAGTGTAAGTAGTTAATATTTGAATATTTTTTTCTAATAAGAATAGCATCCAATCTAAGATATCATGCTAAAGTCTTTAAAGAAAAACTTTTAAAACAATATATAATTAAATTAGACTGCACAATCTTTATATATTGCATCTCTCTAAATATAAACTTAACAAATTTATTGATAAATTTTAGATTTTTTTAATCCAAGAAGTATCACATATTTACTTATGATTTTGAACGCTACGTCGTCCACGACAGTATTATTAAGATCCTCCAACATATGTTCTTGATTTGGCAAAAGTGGTCTTGGAGGTAAACTGTTCTTTTTATTACTAAACATCATTGTGTGCACTAATAATAATACACGCACAGAGATATTTTTGTTTGCCTTTCCCAATTTCGACTATTGCTACTATAGGTTAGGTTCTGCCAAGTAATAAGATTCAACTACATGTTGGATATATTTTGAACAATAAGGAAAAATCAATCAAGATCAAATCTGTAA
Organism: Harpegnathos saltator; assembly: GCF_003227715.2. Classification (NCBI taxonomy): domain Eukaryota; kingdom Metazoa; phylum Arthropoda; class Insecta; order Hymenoptera; family Formicidae; genus Harpegnathos; species Harpegnathos saltator. Next base: position 62,492 of record NW_020230382.1, read on the forward strand.
TTTCCACTAAAATGATGGTAAAAAAGCATTTTATTTTTAATTTGAAGTTCTTAATTCACGAATATATTTTTGAATATAAAGTCTAATAATTTTTATAGAATTATACTAAATATATACGTACATTAAAAAATAACAATGTTAAAATTTGTGATAAGGTTTGTTTGAAAAACTATAGACAAATGACATTTATACCATACAAATTTGTAAATATTTTTCTTTAATTTACATATGTGTAGAAGATTTTAATTCGATTATTTTAGTATAAATATCTGCTCATGCATGCTTCAATAAATGAGATTGAAAATTAGATAGTCGTTTCTCATTTAATGTCCGACTGACATCTTTTGAGTCACATAGTTATTGAATCATTGAGTTACACTACTTGAGGAATAAGAAGCGACTGACTTGTTATTGAGTTGTATCGTGAGTTTATTGTTCTAATAAATTTTCTATAAATATATATATTTATATATATAAGATAAATTTCTTCTTAATTTACAAAGTACAATTTATCCCTTTTTTCTAATATAGATTTTTAAACGAATGATTTAAAAATAAATGTTCATTATATTATAAATGTGCAATATTGCTAATTGTTAAGTAAAAACGTTACAATATACTAATATATTAATATTATAGCTATAACAGTAGATCCAGGTGGGAAATAAAAATCTAAAACACAACTGTGATCAGACTTTTAGTAAAATATTTATTACGTTACAAGATATAAAATAAGTACACTAAGTTTGTTTTACCTGATTGAAATTAAATTATAAGACAGATATATTTAGTAGAACATCCTATACAATATCAAAGAATATGTTTCAAATATCTATATGTAATAAAGAATGTAATTACTTGTTCGCATATTAATATCTCTATTCATTTGAAAAGAGTTTTTATTGTGACATTTCTATGCATCACAAAAATGTAATCCAACTTTTATTATAAATTGGCATAAAGTATTACAGGGCAATGATCACTGCCATAAACTTGCTTTCTTATGATATTATCGCATATTTTATTCTTGATTCTTTCTGATGCCAAGAAATAGTCAAGTCGCCTGTATATAAAAAATGATATATAAATGGTTAGAACTATTTTTAATGCACCAATATACATGTGTGTTTTGTGCACACGCGCGCATACATAAAAATAAACTTATAACTACAAAACTATATAAATCGGTAATATAATATTACAAGAAAATTTAATCAACTTTTATTTATGATCTATATAACAGTTTTAATAAAAATAACACTTACCATCCAATATCTTTATTACGCGCATTGGCAAAATATGACCAAAATGTATATGCACCTTCCTTATCAGGATATAATAACCTGAATGTATCTATAAATCCAGCAGCCAAAAAGTCAGTCATACCGTCTCGTTCCTCTTTGGTGAATCCAGCATTTTTAGTATTTGTTTTTGGATTTTTTAAATCTAGAAAAGATAATTACAAGTTATTATTTATTTTGTAATTATTATCGTTTTATACCAAATAATAAAAATCTAAAAATATAAAATTAAAATTGATGTAATAATATTACCTATTTCTTGATGAGCAACATTCATATCACCACATATGATAACAGGTTTCTTTTGATCCAATTCTTCAATATATTTCTTAAATATCTTATTCCATTCCAATCGTTTCGGCAGCGTTACTAGTTTTTGCCCAGCATTTGGTACATCTATTACACATATTTTTTTATTATATTTCTCCAAAATATAAATATATTTTTATATTAAATTAACATTAAATTCTAAGAAATATGTAGAATAAACTTTCCATAGACTATAGAATAGTATCAATATAATACATTATCTTAAGTTATTTATTAATATATAATACTTACAAACATTAACCATGAAAAATTCTGGAAATTCAGCAGCAATTATTCTACCTTCACTATCAAAGTTAGAGTTATTTAAACCATATTTCACAGAAACTGGCTTTTCCTTGCAGAACAAAGCAACTCCACAGTACCCTGACTGTTTACCTGTTAAAAAATGTATCTATCAATGAAATTATTCTTATAACACAAATTTTTAAATATATCTTACTATCAAGAAAATAATGATGATATCCTGATAATTTGATTTCATCTGGCATTTTGTCTTTGCCACATTTTGTTTCTTGCAAAGCTATTATATCTGCATCTTCTTTGGCAATGTAATCTAATCCATTTTTCTGAGTAAAAACAAATTATTTAAATAACGCTATGGACGAAGTTATTATAAGTTTAGTATATTAGTTAAGACAAATTAACATACTTTAATAACAGCTCTGATTCCAGAAACATTCCAAGTGCAAATTTTCAAGTTGTATTCTTTTCCTTCCACGTTTGGCTTCATACATTCAAAATCTATCTCATCCAAATTTGTATCAATCTTATTTTGTTTGGGTTCATCCTTTGCTTTCTTCGTAGTAGATTTGGTTTCATTATTTGTTTTCTTAGATTCCTTTGGTTCATTTTTTGCTTTCTTGGGAGCAGGTTCATCATCTGTATCATTTCCTCGCTTCTTTCTTGAAGATTCCTTCATATTTGTTTTCTTTTCAGGCTTAGCTCTAGACGAATTAGCCTAATTTGAAAAAGAATTAATATAAAACTTTTTCATATATATATATGTGTGTGTGTGTGTGTGTGTGTGTGTGTGTGTGTGTGTGTGTGTGTGCGTGTGTATTACAGATTATTACAAATAATGATAAATGTGAAGGAAACGGGCTCCCTCACTAATTTGCCTGAAAATTTGGAATAACATCTTACATTGCTACATATATATAGTCTGTTCCACAAAAGCGTACTGGCTGTTTCTCCGAATACGGCCGCCAGCCGTATTCGGAATCAAGCCTAATAGTATTAAGGCTCACTTCTACATCCTTCTTCAATAAAAGATTCTTCGCTCGCCGTAACGAACACCCAGGATTCTTCTCAAATATCTTGATGATAGCTTTGTCGTCCTTTTTCGTCGTTGAGCGCTGGGTGCCACGTTCCGGCAGGTCATCAACACTTTTTGTTTCGTTATAACGTTTCACCCACTTTCTAACGAACCCCTCTGACTTTTTCATGTAGCGGCCAGCAGCTGCATATGACATTTTCGGTCCTTTCGGATGTGTGCAAAGAAACACTGTTTCAAAACGACTTGTATACGCAACACTCATTGTGTTTATTCTGTTGTGTTACAGACAAAACAAGTCACATTACCCATATCATCTCAAAGCATTTTTCCGAACTGTTCAGAGAATCGAAAAAACTGAAATTAACATCTGTGCGCCATCTATTAATAAAATGTGGAGCCGTATGCTCTTGTGGAACAGACTGTATATGTTAAATTCAATTTTAGTCCCAATCTAATTCTAATAATCTTAGACTTTATATATTACGTGTTACAGTTAATTTCCGCTGTTCGCATTTAGATGGCTTCAGCTGCAAATGTAGTGAATTGTGATAGCTGAAACTCACGCTATATTAAAGATTAAACATTTTTCAATAGAATTCAGTCCATCAAGGTTTACTTTTGCGAGCAGTGATATTGTTTTTAAATCAATTCTGAATGGAACACGATAAGTTGCTTTTCGGCGTATTCTCTTCCATTAGTTTAATACAAAGAAAACTGCAATTAAAACACATCGACTATTAGTGGAAATTTATGGTGACTCTGCTCCATCAGAAACAACATGTAGAAATTGATTTCGACGATTCAAAAGTGGTGATTTTGATGTAAAAGACAAGGAATGTCCAGGTTACCCAAAAAAGTTTGAAGATGCTGAACTGCAAGCATTATTGGACCAAAATCAATTTCAAACACTCCTGGAATTGGCTGTAACACTAAATGTTGCAATTTCGATAGTTTCTGACTATTTATAGGAAAAATTCAAAAGAAGGGAAAATAGATACCACATGAACTAACTGAAGTAAACATGCTGAACCATGTATCCATCGCCACTGCTCTGATTGTGACAGAAAAATAATTTTTATACTGGATTGTTGCCGGTGATGAAAAGTAGATCCATTATGACAATCCTACATGCAAAAAATCATGGGTATACCTAGGCCAACCACCCGCATTAATTAATCAATTCATTTTGTAACTGAGATGCGTTTTTCAAGCAAAAAAACAACGGAAATTAATCGAAATACCTAATATGTATGCAGTTATATGCATATTTTAATGACAAATTCTCTTACAATCTTTCGGTGAGTTTCTCGCTTTAAATCTAAAGCTTGAGCAGCTTTCCGAATTGAAGTATTTGTATTTTCGTCAAAATATGTTCTAACGTTATCAATTGTTTTGTCTGTTGTAACGGTACGAGATGGGCCGGGTAAATCATGTCTACGATCGTTCAAAGTGCCATACTTAATAAAATTATTAATAATCCTGCGAAAAAATATCGAAAAATAAAAATAAAATCTCACATAATCAGCATTAGGATTATAGCATGATTTCAGGAAAGGGGAGCGTGAGTACAAAGTATCGAAAACATACCTTTTGAGTATAGTTTCGCTTGCAACTTTTTTAGACCCATATTTGCTACGAAATCCTCGATACGCCTTAATATAGTTTTTTCCTCTACTGTAGAAGCACTCAATGAGAAACATTTTTTTCTTTGATGCTTAGCGCATTCATTGCAAATCGGTCTGTACGACGGTTCAAATGAAATTGATGAGTCGCCGGTAGCTAAATTGCTAATCAGTAAGACAGTTGCCAAAATCGAGTAGAGAATATATAACAGTTTAGTTTCAATACATTCCCACTGGTCATCCTGTACAAGGCGAAAATTTAATACATACATACATTTTAAACTCGCGCTTTTCGTACGCGTATATAACTACAGATCATGTTCTTGTCGTCGTATGACAGATTTCCTAACCTCAAAACTATCACTTTTCAGCATCTCATAACTCTTATTTCACTTAAAAGCGACACTTTTAACTTTCAGATTTGTTTTGCGCATTCAAATATGCAATATTCCAGTTTCAGGAAAATCAGTGAGGGAACCTATCTCCCTCATATTTATCCAAATAATACCATACTTGTTAAATTAAAGATTCTAACAATATTATAGTTAATATCTTTTGTATATTTTACATACAAGACTCAAATCTTTTAATATATTATATATTGCCCATCCATTTTTCTTTCTTTTGAATTTTTCCCATTACGTGTAAATGATAAAAAACTGTAGAGACTGCAACATTCAGTGCCTCAGCAATTTCTTGACTGAGACTGATTTTAATCTAATAATGCTTGCAGTTTGGCATCTTCAAACTTTTTCTGCTAACCTCTTCCTTGTCTTTTGCATCAAAATCACTTTTGAATCATCAAAACCAATCTCTACATATTGTTTCTGATGGAACAGTCACCATAAGCAGAGTTACCATAAGTTTCCATTAATATTCAATGTGCTTTAGCTGCAATTTTCTTTGTATTAAAATAATACAAGAGAACATGTCGAAAATATGTAGAAAAAAAACATGTAGAAAAAAAACTTATTGTGTCCCACTCAGAATTGATTTAAAAACAATATCACTGCTGGCAAAAGTAAACTTTGATGGACTGAAAATTCGATTGAAAAATGTCTAATCTTTAATATAGCACGAGTTCTAATTGTCACAGTTTGTTACACTTACAGCTGAAAAAAAACATATATATACATTACAACAATATATATACATATATATGTTCATACCTTTGCTTTTGCAGCACGCTTTGGTGGCATATTAAAGTTCTTGTGAAAAGCAGATGCTATAAGAATATAAGAAATATATATTCGCTTGAAGTAACAGCAAATTGTAAATATTTTTACATGATTTTATAATTTTTGAAAATCTAAAATATTTGTTATTTTTAAATCTAATAAACAAATATAATTAACATTCTTAAATATATTAAACATATATGATCTAAATATGTAAAACAATAAACATTAAACAAATATTTAACCTGACCAAGAAATTTACAAACATCACATATTTATAATTTATAATTTTTATACATAAAAAAGAACTTTAATTATTTATTTTCAACTGGTAATAACATAGCCTAAGTATATTTAATTTAGTTTACTAGCAGTTTTCAGATATTTTTAACTTACAAATTCACTCTTCTCAATTGAAGATGAAACAGTACTAGCTCGTTATTTTATGATGTTAAAGATAATTCTTTTATAAATTAAAACAATTCTATACTCATATACGTAATCGCAAGAAGCCGCATTAGATAGTCGACGAACTTTGTCTACACATGTTGACTGCGACTTTAAATTTAGTGCCACTTATATACTGGCTGCGTTCCGATATTCACTGCCAGTACTGAAAATACATAGTTTACGTCACGTATACTATAGATTTTCAGTGCTGACAGTGAATATCGGAACGCAGCCACTGTAGATATAACGGTTACAACACTTCGTTTTGATGAGTTTTAGAACGTATTCAATCTCCAATAGATCTCCAAAGATTCAATATCCAATAAGAAGTCGCATCACATAGGGAAAAATATTTCTTGAGTCTATTCTACATTAATACCCGTATTCATAGTCAAGCCTTATATTTGAGGCTTCCTTATATCCATCTTTAGATGCTGCACGGATTATTTTATTGGTTACAGACCATCTGAAGATAAACTTGAGGAAGTCTTAAATATAAGGCCTGACTATGAATATAGGTGTAATTGTAGGTTGCATGGTTGCAAGCAAATTGACCAATCACGATCGATCATTCTTCCTTCAATCGAAGAATTATCGACTGTGATTGGGCAATTTACTTGCGACCTTGCGACTTGGGAATAATATAGAATGGGCTTTATAATTGGAGCCTCCTTTGCATTCATATGGTGGTAGCAATGTGACGTTGACAAGAAAGAAGATTCGGCCGACAAACGGGGAACCTGTTGTTCGTAGAAGACGGAGGCATGTAGGTACGCCGCGAACGCGAATGCCATCATGAACACCAAAACAAATCTTCAACATGCGTCGAATTTGTACAATGGAGGTAATCTCTTTTTGATTTCGTTGATTTTTAAATATATTATCATCGAATCGCTATTGTTCAGATGGGAAAACCGCGCGTACATTACATCAACAGACAGTAAATTGAAAAACCGTCTGCTGGGCGTCCTTATGTGGCGTCTGCTATTAAACTAAACAACTTTATATGCAGGACAATTAGAGAGTCATATCGATTCTCCATGATAAATGATGATAATAAATTGGTTGTCGTTATAATTATAATTTTGTTAATGATACAAAAATGTTAACATCCAAAAATATTTTGGTTATTGATAGATGAAGTAAAATCATTTTTATATGTTTGTTGAAAAGAAATTCAAATATTTTTCTAATAAATAAAATAAAAATAAAAATTTGTGTTTGACAAAGAAAATTAAAGTTTTACTTTATGTTTTGTTAAACTTGATATTAAATTTTGTAAAAATGTTATATATTAAAATATTTCTTTATTTAAGAATCAAACTACTTTATAATTAATAAGTAGTTGATAAATCAAGAATGTATATATAAGAGTGATGGAATTCAGAAATATTAATCATTCTGAATATTGTTATAGATACTGTAGGAAGAGACAGTCCATCAGCATTGCTGGATATGCTTGCTGAAGTTGCATCTCAAACTCTACATTCGGAAAAGAAGCGTATTAATTCATTGCTAGCATCAAATGTAAATCATGAATGTCAATGCAAACCTAAAACAACTAGTATGAAACGGAAAGAATCACACTTCACTGTACCTCAACTTTTATCTATGCCTGTTTCTCATCTTGTTAAACAATTTACTATTTTTACAAGTGATGAGCTGAAAAGACTTTATTCTTATACTTGTGCATTAGTGCCTGGATGCCAACAGAAATATACTAGTTTCGCAAGCGAAGTAAAAGCAAGGACATCCATTAAGAATCATTTAGAAGAACATTTGGAATATTTCAAAAGAGACAAAGAGGCCTGTATGTATATATTTTAAATTTTATTCCTATTCTAATTCCTATTCCTAATTTTTGTGTTCCTAGTACAATTCCTATTTTCTTCATTTATATACTTGTTTATCAGTTTAGTTTTCTCATAGCAAGAATCTGACAGATGTTTTCTTTCATGGTTTTAAAATTTTTACTTTTAAAATTTCTGCAATTAAATTCCAAATTAATAAAAAATATTTGTAAATAACATAAAAATGATAAAGTTTTGGTATTTCTTATATTTGGTGAATTATGTTGTATTCAAGATTTGTAAAAATATTCTTTTCTTTATGCTTTTGTAGATGATACATTCACAGCAAGGGGTATAAATCATAAGAATTTAAAAACTAATCTGCAGAATAAGAAAAGTCGGATACAACAGACAAAGAAACCCCAAGAAACATTGAATAAAGAAAACAAAGATGTGATATTGGAGAAATCAACAAATTATTTACGCAAGATACTTCTACATGATATTAATATTAAAGAGATCGAAAAGCAGAAATGTTTTCAGAAGCCAGAAAATAAGGAGATGCACAATTCTGACTTAAAGAATTCTGAGCAAATGGATTATAAGGTTCTTGGGGATCATAGTTATTTTGAACGTTTAGATGATAAAATATCCAGCAGAAAAGGGATGTCATCTCTTAATAACGTTCTTGAAAATACAGCAAGAGAAGAAAATGTTAGTATTGATCTGCTAGTCAAATTCGATTATATTTACATATATTCACTGTCTTCTTTTAAAATAAATATAGGAAAAAAGTTGTAAAAATATTTAGACATATGTTACGCAATATTGATTTTATAAATATATTTCTTTTCAGATTGTATTGATGGTAGTTGGCACTGATAGTGTGCATATGGAAGAATATTCTCATGTTAATCAGAAATTATCTGAAAATGCAAAATGTCAAGGTAATTCTTTTTGTTTACCAAGTCTGCACAACTATCTAGTATTTAGATGGTATTATAATTTTAGATAGCAAATTGAGCTAATAATATTATGGTCTGTTGTATTTTTTATCGTAGAAATATACTATAGATTATTAAATAATGTTCATATGTATAAATTTATCATGGTCAGACGAAAGTCGAATTAAAAATATAGAAGCATCTACAACGACTAAGCCGAAAGGAAAAGCCAAATTTATTGGTACGAGCAAGGAAGAGAGGGAAATGGCACTAGCGTATATGGAACGTATTAAAAAGAAAGGCAATCCTACAGGGAGCAATCTTCAATGTCGGATTTGTGATCCGCCTCGCACTTTCACAGCGCCTACGACTTTAGTGTCCCATTATCGTAGTCACGCTGGAATAAAACCATACGAATGTCGAATATGCAGAGCTGTTTTCACGAGGAGGCATAGCTTGAAGTACCATATGTTGATTCATCAGAATCAAACACGCTTCACATGCACAGATTGCGGGAAAAAATTCAGACATCCATCTCACTTCAAGGAACATCAGCGTAGACACACCGGCGAAGCGCCTTTTGGATGCGACGATTGCGGGCAACGGTAGAAATATTTTGCGTTTTTTGCAAATGAAATATATAAAAAATAACTAATCAAAATTGGCTTTATTTTATATAAATAGATTGAAATTGTAATTAAAAATTACAAAACGATAGTTGATTATCGATAAATATACGATCTTAATATATTACGTTATATGTTCTATCAGGTTTAAAACAAGAAACACTTACAAACGTCATTTGAAAACGCGGCATGGCAAAATTCTTACGACTACCGGTGAACTCTTGCATCTTCCTGATGAAGACTTTCAAAAGATTCGGACAAATCGAAGAAGAAAGGACTGTGTCCCAGAAACCACAACGAACATCAATAATGTGCCCAGCGCGATCGTGAATTTTAATAATCAGCACAATGAAGCGCAAATTGTAGAAGAATATGTCTTGAAAGAGAACATTGACGACATTAACCGGAATTGGGGAACGAAAAGTACGATACAGGTTGTTGACAAATGTATTGAAAATTTTGAGATTTGTACGGAATCTCAATTAAATAAGACTGACGGTACAGAGACTGAAATAGCTGTAGATTGTAGGTATTCTGAGAGACATGATAGCAATATTAAGATGGAATATATAAACGACGTACAAAATGATCTGCTACAACTGAAAAATCCTTTTTACGATTATTTAGAAACTGCTAACAATGAGGAAAATCACGTCGCTTATCAGCATAATTATGAAGATCGTGATAAAGTTTACGATTGCAATGAAGTGATACAATCGTACACTGAAGCAAATTGTAACAATGAAGTTTCGGGAAGAGAAGAAGATGAAAACATAACGCAACAAGTAGTAGAAACAGAATCCTCGAAAGAACAAGTTAGTTACCATAACATAATATATGACAATGACACGCAAGAAGAATCTACAACGTATATACATTTAAAAATAGATAAGGCTACAAATGTCAACAAAAATGATCAGATGGACAATGAAAATTTTAACACACGAGTTATTATCGCACAAAACGAAACTGTGAATGAAAGGTCTGACAAATATGCCAATTGTTTCAATATCGAGAATAAAGAGTGTGTAAAAAATGAAATTTATTTGCAACCTGCACATATCGCAAATGCAAATGTTAGTATTTTACAAACAGTCAATACAGTTGAAGAGATTGCTCCGCAAAACCAAAATATGATATTGCAGCAAGATGAACATGTAAGCGAATTTGAATCTGTCGCGACCAAAACGTTAAACATAGAAGAGTTAAATGTTTCTTCGAAAAGTTTCGTTGCAGTAAAGGAAGAAACCAGAAAACGAGAAAATAATCAGTACTTATATCTTCATGCTGGAACATTGGACGATATCGTTGCACAAAATAAATGCATAAACATACCGTTGCATCAAATCAACTTGTATCGCGATCAGCACAATCAATTTAAAGGAAAGATAGATAACTGCAAGCAAATTAAAGTTTTAAATGGCGACATACGAGCAATCAATATAGAGCAATCTGACAAACAAAATGCGATTTTGCTCGTATCCAACGACAGTTTGCAAAACGGAATTCTGCAAATTGACAAAGGTAATATCACCGTCAAAGGTACAGACAGATAGGGTGCAAGACACAAGTGTAAGTAACAATAATAATTGTACAGCATACTCAAAAAAGTTTGAAACGTTAGTTAACATCTGGTCACATTATGGGATATATTTTATACTAACATAGCAATATATTGGCAGAGGTATAATTGACCGATTAAAATACTATTAAGTACACACTATAACATTTATAGTAATACTAAAAGAAAAAAATAATGTCAAGAAAATAATACCACGTTCTCTCTTGTGTAAATATAATATTTAAAGAGGAAAGAAGTTAAGTTAGTTATCTCATTATATTTTTCCGTTACAAGATTAATTACAAGATATAACTAAATTCAGGAAAATTAAATGAACTGTAATAACAATATGTTCTTATATAACGTATCACGTATAATGCTGTTCCTGTGAGTAGTGAAAACTGTTATTGAAGGCATTTATTCATTTTACTACATACAAGAACTTATTTTAACAACTTTTAAAAATATATTATTCCCAATTATTATGCGATGCGATTAAACTTGTACAAAATCAATTATTTGAATTTATTTGGCTTTCTGTTAGAAGTATATTTAACAAGGAATTATTTAGAAGTATGTTTTATAATCTATAATTTCATTCCTGGCATGTCCAAAAAGCAAATTATTTAAATTTATTAGCAGTTTCATTTATTTATTATAAGAAGTACTCTCTTCTGTTATTTTTAGATATCAGCAATTAAAAAGATACAATATTAACGTGCCAAATCGAAGAAAACACATTTCATATGTCAAACACATATTTTTAATTTAGTTCGTAAATCAAAATAATTTTTTACTACATTTTTCATGAAATGTTTTAATTTCATTGGTAGAGTTAGGTTATATATGAATATTATAAATATACTGCTATATTTTCATAACAATTGGTTAGATTGAGAGTACTCAATTCTTATGTTTGCTATCTCAAAATTATAAAGTTATAGAAACGAAGAAATTACAATACTATTTTTCTGGGAAAATATATATCGGAAGAAACAATATTTAAAACTAACACTTGTCAAAATAATTCGAAATATATAAAAAAGGAATCTATAAACAATTATAAGAATTCTCAATAAATTCTTATACATTTAAGTCTTCCAAGAAAATTTAGTTTTCCGTTTAATATTACGTATATATTAGATATTACTACAAATAAATTGCTTAAAATGTAACAACACAATTATAGATTTTCCAAACAATTACATTTTATTTTATTTAAATGAACAAATTATGTTTAGAAATGTTTAAAGATAAAGATATTTATAAATTACTGTGATCACATTTGATTCAAGGAAAAAATTTAATTGTTTAACAGATTTTTATATTAAGTAACATGGACTTTTCCATGCGAAATGTACAATGCGTACCGCAGAATGTCGCAGCTTCCTTGCATTTTTTTCAATTATAGATTTATTCATTTTTTGAGTTTAAGCTGTCGGAAATCTATATGTTTTTGTAAATTCGATTTTTATTCGATATGGAAATATAAGTCATAGACTTTCGACGAGTAGTATACTTTCCATTTCATTTACGAGTTTCTAGATGTTTTTTTTCATTCATATTCATTTTAATATTCATTTTAATATATATAAAATATAAATCTATTCTCTATAATATCGCATTTACAATGTACATATACAAATGGTCGATAAAATTAATTTGCAACGTTCATAAGATGCATTAAAACAAAATATGGCACATACCATATATATGTAACTTTGTTGCATTTATAGTATAACGTTGTCTTTATAATTTTTTGTAACATCAATACAAATTGTTTAATTGTGTGTACAAATATATCGATACACCGTGTAATAAAAAGACGATTAAATATAATTAGCTATTGCAGATAGCTATTATAATTTTAATAGTAATTGATAATGGTAAAATAATAAATCCGGTACATATGTATAGAGTACACACATTTATATTAGATATTAATGAACAAGATAGATAATATATATATCTCTAGAAAGATTTATATATTATGAAAAAAGTGCCTTATATAACTTTTTATGAAAAAAAAACAATAAATAATCCGTATGTTTATATTTATGTATATACATATATACATAAACGTACAGCTACATAGATATAGAGAACGACGTATTACAAATATGGTGACTAATAAAATTAAATGCCTATATGATTTATATCACACTAACAAATCATAAAGTAAGTAGAATCCTTATATAATTCTCTATAAAAATTATACTCATATATCACATTTATATAGTCAGTCTTAATTCAATGCATATATATTATAAGTCGCAATAAGTTTACACAACATATTTTTCTACATATTTTGTACTTACAAATAAATTTCTAAAAATATTTTAGCACGGACTTTTGCTTTTATACACTTTATACTATGTATTACATATACTTTCCCTTTTATCCAATATTCATCCAATGTTTCTTCATGAATATGTCTTAAGGCATTGTAGATATATTTATAAAGAGTTAATTTTTCTTACAAATATGTTATTAAGAACAAAACTTGATTTTGTTAGCTTATACGAAAAGAAATCTTATCCTTTAACATGTTGCAATTCCCAGTTTTTAATGTGCACAGAAAGTTGGCAGCAGCAATAAAGGAAAAAAAGTAAAACAAATAAGACTTTCCAGGATTCTGTAAACAGAAATTAATGGGTTAATGTTAACTTTAATATCACGGAAGTCTTTCTAATTTTAAGTGATTGGTGTAAATATAAATCATATCTACACACACATACGATATAAAAATGTTAATTAACTAATTCATATTTGTAGCAAATGTTTTTCTTTTATATTAATAGAAGGTAAAAATATATATCTAAGAAACTTACCATGTAATATGTGATATACAAAAATATTTCCAATTTCTTGCCCTCCGAAAAAATAAAAATTTGATATAGCTGACATTGCTAAAAGAGGACTTGCTAATATACAATGGAACCTCTTAGTATTTATCGAGGATAAATACGTATTTTGTATCTTGCGATATTGTGCGCTTTTACTAATTGATACTCCTGCACTTTCAATTATTACTCCTATAAAATTGAGTAATGCCCAAAGAAAGATATTTATCTGTACTCCATGCCATATAAGGACAAATGTGAAACATGAAAATGATGCAAATAACTTCCCAAAGCACACATAAGATTTTTGAATCGGGAGATAAATATACCTGTAAAAATAATTATGATCTTTAAATTATATGTGTATAAAACCTAGCATAAATATATATAGGATTCTATATATTTACCTTACAAGAAATTTATAAAATCCTCTATCAAAATGTTTCCACATGTCGGAGTATAAGTGAATTCTGCCTATACATTTGGGTTGTGGTGGCGCTTTTATATCATCCAATTCACATAAACTACCGCAAATTCCATAAACCACAACATATTTATTTAAAAAAAATTGTCCCATGCAATATCCTAAACCATATAGTGCCCAAGGATTCAAATTTTGTACAACCTATGGAAAAGAAAAATATACATTCAACATGAACATAATAAAATATATCATATATACAAGTAAACTACCTCTGGATGATATTGTATTGCATTTATATAAAGAAAATGTAATAACAGTTCAGTGAAATATACCCAGGACATATATCTCAATAAATTAAAAATAAAAGTTTGTAGTTTTCTTCTATAATTCAAATATTGATGTGGCCGATTAATCTAAAATAAGAAATTACTTATAAAATGTTATCAAAGTGTTATGACATAACATGTGTGACATAACTGTGAATTATACATACAGACTCTACGAATTCATGATACAATATAAGTGGCCCCAAAAATAATGTTGGTAAGTACAAGCAATAGGCCAGCCTCTGAATAAACTTGTTTCTATTACTTAATTGTTCATCAATACTGTCCATATTATGGCTAATACTTCTTAAATGTATCCAACACATTGTAAGTGTCAAAATAAAATGATGCTCATCATTAAATCCTAGCCAATTTTGAAAAGTACCATCTGGTATTTTCAATACATGTATTATAAATAGGAAGAACACATGTATACACCATGCTATATTCTTGCTGCACATACACGTTAATATGTGCAAGAATATAGGTTGCAACAATATGCATAGTAAACCTAATATTCCTAAGTAATAATAAAGGAACATTGCAGACGCTAAGATGTACCAACAGCATAATATCTGAAAAATATATTATGTACTTCTTTCTAAAATTATAATTTACATATATATATATATATATAATGCTCAAAAAATCATACAAATCATATCATACCATATTGTTATTATTAATTTTAATCATTTTACTGATAAAGTGATGTATAAAAGTACATGGTACCAGTCTACTAAGCAATATAAGCCATATACGCCACTCTTGATCTGAGATATCTCGTTTTCTTTTGATCCAGGACCACATACCCCCTGAATCGAAATCACCGTAAGCATCGTAGTAGTTGTCGAAGTCTTAAAATAAAGATTTATGTGATTATGAGTATTATTATATTTTTACTTGTTGACTTTTTATAGTATCTTTCTCTCTCTTTCTTTCTCTCTTACAATTAGTTGACAAATAAAGTTGATATGCAGAATAAATAATGGCACATGGCCACGCAAGAAAGTAGAAATAATTTTCGTATTTGTTCATGATCATTCTGATATCACTTTTTATTATTAAATTAAATTTGCCGCTTTCTACATATTCCGATAATAAAAAATCTGTCTAATGACTTTTCTACACTTTTATACTACGTTATTATTCTATTTATCTTGTCCTACCGAAGGGACATACTATACTTGTACCGTTTTAAGTGTAAAACGTGTAGAAGTGCATATGAAACAGAAAGGTTAAGTTAGGTATTTTTAAGGGTTAAGTTTAGGTTAGCCTGACCTAACTTTTTTGGATTCACATGGAAGTCGAAGTAGATCAACACTTTTGTAATTCTTTTGCATATAATAATTGCAGACCGACAAATATTGACAAAATATTTATTGACAAAAAGAATATAAAATAACATAAAGTTAGAAGAAGCATTTATTTTTTATACAAATTTTTATTGAATATTTGTATAACAATGAAAAGTGTAAAAGAAAATAGTTGTGATCTTACAACACCGGCAAGAAAAACGTTTTCTCCAGTTAGTAAGTTTCTGTCATTTTGTTAATTTGTTAATTTGTTAATATCAATATGAAGATATTTAGCATAAGAGTTTCAATATGAACTGTATTAAAATAAATAATTTATTACAGAAGTGTTGTCACCTAATTGGAATCAAGGGAAAAATTTGACAGGGTTAGCACGTCATATACGTGATTTAGTTGCAGATATCCATACAAATATACAACAATGGAATAGTCTTCATCTTCAAGGAATAATTTGTATAAAGAATATAACGCAAGAAAAACAGGCCAATAATTATTATTCGACGATTTTACAAGACTTGTGTGACAAGTTAGAAAATATTTGTGATAACCTAGTTAGTGTTCCTTTTAAATATTTCTACATTATATCATTTAAAGTCCTCTGTGATTTTTTTAATGTCAGCTAACTTTAGTTTTTCTTTAATTGATAATATATTTTTACAATATACAAATTTTTAAATAATTAAGAGGGATTTTGTTTCATAGGATAGTAAAGTTAGAAACTTAGATCAAATCAAACATCAATTGAAAACTTTACCAGCTTTACAGAAAACTTTGGATAAATTATTCATAACATGGCCAACAACTAAATTTGGTAAAAAACAAGCTTTATGCATTTAATATAGATACAAATAATAATAACTAATACAATTTTAATTATGATTTTGTTATTGTAATATATTGCATATTTTATTTTAATATAACAATTATTTGATATTGATACTATTTTAATATAAATGTATGTATTAAAATGAAGGTGAAGTAGCAGAAATTATATGTGAAGCATATCACAAAGAAGCTAAGTTAAAACGCAAAATACTTGAAAATGTTGCTCATAATTATACTGACTCTTGGAAAATGCTTCATCTTGCGGCATGGCAATATCAACCTTCTCTACCTGAAGATTTAACAATATTATTGGAATTTTTACTGACTGAAACTGGTCATAGGCCATTGCAGTAAAAATTTTCAAGGTAACAAATTTTATTTATCTTATATGAAAACAAATAAAAAAATGATTAATAGGAATTGTAACTATATTTATGTGAAATTATATATTTTTCTGTCAAAATATAAGTACGTGCAATTCTCTGTTATAATATCATTTTATATTTCTTTTTACTAAGTTTATGCACAGAATAACCCATAACCAAGTATCAGAATTAGTCACAATGTATCTAAAGCATATTTTTCTGGTTTTATTTCATCTTTACTACTTGTGCATCCTTACTAAATCTATTTTTTATCAGAGATTCGAACCACAATTTTAAGTCTCGAAAAAAATTTACCGGCTTTCATAAAATTTAGCCTGCATTAAACCTAATGTCTTTTGTGAATTTTTAGAATCGTATTGTATAATATTTGTAGAATTACGTAAGACGATACCACTTTCAATTTTTCTTTCTATCAGAAGCGTAAATTAATATAAATGAAAATTAATATAATATTTGAAGAATAAAAAGCAATTTTTTTAAATACCCGGTGAAAGTAAAAAGTGCTGCCATCTTACGTGTTCCAACAAGCACTATTGCAGTTTTTAAAAGCTCACAAAAACGGCTAATTAGTCTCGGCTATATTTATGATAGCCGGTAAAGTTCCTGAAAAGCTTTAAATTTTAGTTCGACCAAGAAAGAAATTTTGGTTCTCGCAGAGTGAGGAGAAAGCAGGAAAATGCAAGCACAAGAAGGAATGGAAGGGGGCAGAGCGCAGGCGGAAGAGCGGGAAAAATAAAACACACACACACACATATATATATATATATAATTGTTTTATATATATATATTTTTTTTTTTAAGTTCGCAGAACAGCCAACGTTCACAACCGGTTCTCGACGGCGACGGTATGCACGGCCGACCGCGAATTAGCGGCCGTGACGCATATCGTCATGTTGCTCGTGTTGTCGGAGAACGGTCGGAGAACAAGGTCGCGAAGCAGGTAAAATGGCAGTCGTCGAGCGGACTACGATCGCGTCAGGATTGTATAGTTTCACGGGAACGCCCGTAGACAATCGCGCGTTCGCGATCGGTACTGAACATTGCAACGCGGAAAACGCCGTTCGCACCTCACGTACTCTCATTTTTCCTTTTTTCTCTCGTTCGTTTTTCCTCTTTTTTGACTGTTTTATATCGGGAATAATGCGAACTCGATTACGAGTGCCACGCCGGTACAATTGCCGACGTTGTTACGGTTTAGCGCGTGTCTACGTCGACACCGTCAGATCTCTCTTTTTTTCTTCCTGAAACGATCACGGAAGAACGGGACTTGCTTCAGCTTCTCGTGCGCGAATACTATTAATGATATAAAATTTTTCGTTATTTTAATAGAGACACGGGATAAGAAGGAAAAACGAGAAAAGAGTAATCGAGTTAGAGAGGAAAAGAGAAGAGGAGAAATGCGACCGTGTTAACACGCTCGCGATACATTGGTGAAATCTTTGCACAATGCGCATACCGTGTGAATTCTACATACTTATTACATTATTTACACGCATGTACGTCCTTAGAGTAACACACAATTGGATGCATATAATAAAAGATTCAGAGATGACAGAAATCTATAAGACATTACAAGCATATATGAAATATATGAGATGAATCGATGAAGAAGAAACTTTAGGTCCTCTAATCGACATCGATGTGACGCAATCTAGGCGGATCTAGACACAAACGCGTTGCGCGTTCGATGGGAATATCCCGAGCGAGAATCGAAAGGCATCGATAATGCCTAGTGTACATTACGGTTCGTACGACGCTGAATGTTCTCTTTGCCGGCAGGTAACATACGTGTACGAGCACGATCGAGCGCGAGCCATCGGTGTAAATATTGAACAAGTGACGTAATTAGTTGTGCGAGGCATGATAATAAGCGGGGACGTTACTCGTCGGCGCACCTCGCGATCAGATAAACCGCACGAAATTGTTCCCCGTTTCGAGGTCGACGCACCGTATCTGCCGCGGAGAAGTCTGATAAAAGATACAGTTCGGATCCGTCGTCGTCGTTGGACGGTCGCGCGAGTTCTCGCTGGCGGAAAACGTTCGGGAAAACGATGGAGGTAAGTCTCGGGCTGCATCTGGCAAAATGTATCATCGCGCTGTGCGTATACCTTGCTTCGTAACAACAGAGAGAGAGAGAGAGAGAGAGAGAGAGAGGGAGATAACGCCGTCGCTCGAAACACGATTTGCACAGGTCGCTCCCACACCTCCGGACTTCGTTTTTAATGACAGATCGCCTGACGAGTCTCCTTCCTGTAAACTGTTCACCTGCCGATGGTCAGCGAATTATCCGGCTGTTCTTATTAGGTGTCGTACGAGTGTCTTCTCTTCTCTTCAGACTCAGGAGATCCTGATGGTCTAAAGTTCGATCTTGAAACTCGAACTGTTGGACTTGTTGAATTGTCTGAAAAGAAAAAAACCCAAACACTTGATGTTACTGTGCAGCTTGATGTGGACCGATTTACTAATTTCATCAGTCGAGATCGCAAGAGAGAAACGCATCGTCGAGATCGAGGGTACTTTCGGCAGGACAAACTAGTTAGGGGAACGTATGTGTCCGTCGGTGAAATTCGGCCTGCAATATTTCGGAAATCCGAAAGTCCGCGGGGAAGCCGTTGGGCCCAAAGTCGGTCGTTCGGATGCTCTTGACGGAAATGAAAATAGCACGCTTTTAAGAGGGGAAGGGGACTTGAAAGAGGTGGGAAGAGTTGTGCCCCATTTTGTTAGAAAGGAAACGATGATTACAGCCGCTGCTTCCACCGGCCCTCAGTTTTCTGAGTACGGCATACCTGACCGCGTTGCAGCTGCTCGTCTGGAATTCCTTGGAGAAACTCGTTTCGATACTATCATCGAGTTCCTACGCGGAAGCGCCCGGCCGGTCCACATTGTGAGATAAAGGTCTGAAAGTGAACTGTTTTATTTTATCGCGTTTTGTGCCAATAAAGCAATTATTTCACGAGATTTATGCCGTCTTTTACGATGGACGAAAACCAACAGGGAGATCCGTCTCGATGCTTGTGCGGGAACGACGTTTTTTTTACGACGCGGGTTTTCCCGTCGTAAATGCGAAGACCTTCCTCGACATTCTTACCGAGGAAAGATCGAGATTCCGAATCTGTCGTTAAGATCGCGGATTATGGGATATACATGTAACAAGTAGATTGTGAACGATACTTTCTTAAGGCACTTCCGAGAGATTAAATCTCGAATGCTGCGACAATGCGCTGCGTCTTTGTCACCTAAATGATAATTTCGGTAAATCTCTGAAAGATGAAGAGATAGAGAAAGATTAATATATCGAAGTAGAAAGAGCAAGAGAAAATAAACAAGATAAAGAGGACGCGTCGCGATAAGAGTGCGAATAGATACGATTTTATCGGTGCTAACGCGAGACATTGGCCTTCATTTTCTATCGAAATCCATCAGGCGATCGCGATTTCGATTTCGCTGATATCATTTTGTCCTTTCCGGCCAATACGTCATTTTATTTGTCATTTTGTGTGTCATTCAGTCGCCGTGTGACTTCGCAATGACACACACACAGGGAAGTATAATGAGACGCAATAGATTTTTTCGGAGATAAACTGATAACATTCGAGATTATACGCTCGAGACGCACGGTCGATGAAGCTAACACGGCAGATTGCCGCTGCATTCTTGCGAGCGATTCGCAGCATCCGTGAGAAACCCGTTTCGTCCTTCTGCCGCGTGTAGTCCTCCGAAAGTGTTTCGGTGACATGTTGAACGAAAAAATACCGCCGGCGTAGTGATACCCCAGCGAATTGCAGTCTCGATTTATCAGTTACACGTCGATCTTTGAGAAATATGTCGGATAGATAGATACGCACCGAGGAAGATATTGATATGAGGCGGAAGCGCTACGCTCGACGACGAGTAATATGATAGAAATTCGTCTCTCAGACTTTTGCGCCGGAGAGAATAGAGAATGTACACATTGAAATTCAAAGGTTCGTGAAGCGGCCTGACACGTACTCTGGCGTCACGATAAAGCAAAGAGAACGGAAAAAAGAAGAACGTAGGAGAAGAAAGAGGAGAGACTGAAAGAGAACCCGTCCGTGTAGGAACTTGGGACGCAACGAATTTAAAAACCCTATTGAAACGTAATAGCTGATTTTACGGCATTGCGTTCAGCTAGTTTTCTGGAATCCGTTTCCCGTTAGCGCGGTTATTGACACTAAACCTGCAGTTCCATTCATCTTGCAGTTGAATTTTTCCGTCCTATACGGCGAAGCGGGGGCGAGTAAGCAGATGACAAGCAGGAGAAAAGGGTCACGGAATTTTTCCTTCCGCATACCGTACAGCCGAAAATACGACGGGTGAAGAACCTGTTGCTCGCATGTTTCAGAACAATCTCACGCGATGTTGTAGAGACATATAGAAGAACTTATCTCCAGACTTTTCCTGAAAGCATAATTTTTAAGATAGAGATTTTGTCAAGAGAAAATTAGGGGGAAAAAATCATAAATTGATCTTTTCAATACGTGAACGCGTTGCACGGAGGAGGAATATTGGTAAATACCGCCTAAATTTGAACACGATTGTTGACGGTTAACACTTTGAGCGTTAAGAAACAAATCTGAGATATTTTGAGATCTTTCGATTGATCAGTTAATTACGATACACGTATTAACAAAATTCTTTTTTGTATTTTTTGCTTCTCGACTTTTTGGGGATGATTGCAGTTAATTAATTATAAAAAAGATCTCCGTTTATTCTCTCAGCGCGAAGAGAAGTCCAGGACCAAACGAAGATACGATTGCATTTATTATGATTTTTACATAATAAAAATTTTTATTCCATATACGCAGGCGGAACATAGACTAGAGCAATTGAGGAGGGCAACGGACAGAATACAAAGAGAGATTGAAGAGGTCACCGAGAGGGAACACGAATTACGGAACGTGGGTAGCATTAAAACCACGTCTCACGAAACGGTGGATTCCAAGGTAACTTTAACATATCGTACACAAATCTACAGTTCGTATACACGTGCACACATTTGACCATACCTGCATTGGGCAAAGATCCATAAGACGTCTGAAATTGCCGGTCCCTAAAGGAATCTCTTTGTCGGTAGAAATAAAATTAGCCTCGAGTACCCGAAGAATCAACGAAACATCTTTTTTCCGAAGAACGTTCTTGGAAAGAAAAATACTCTTCTTTCTTTTGAAGTGATATCTCATTAGTGAATTCATCCTACGTAGGTGCGACGCATGCCACAGGCGCTAGCTTCAGGCAAGTTGAAAAGGACAACATCTACACCACAGATCCTAGAAGCGGTAAATTTGAACCCGCTGTCGGCAAATCTGACGCCAAAGATGACGAACGGTGTAATATCTACGCGCACAACGCCGACGCCGTTGCGTTTCGCCAGCGCGCCAAGTCAGAAGGGCCTGATGCACAGGTTCCTGGCCACGCGAGGAAAGATCTACAGGAACAAATCGGGAAGCAACGACGTCCTGAGTCCGCCCATAACGCCCACTATTACGCTCAATCCTTTAAGTATTAAGGCCTTCAACCAAACGTTGGAGATACAATTGGAGCCGGACGACGAGCCCAAGAAACCACTGGCGAGGAAGGGATACGTGCCGGTCGAGCAGAAGATCCAGAAAGAACTGCACGATATGAGAGAACGCGAAAACGAGTTAAGGTATGAGAAAATGTACGTCTCTAGATCTATCAAGAGATACTAACTTTTCTTCTTGTAAAGAACGATTTTTGCTATCATTCTAATTTATTTCTTCAGTAATTTCAAAATTAAAGCCCACTTCAGGTATTAATAAATCTTCAAGTGTTCTTTGTTTATACATGATTTATATAAAATTCCAAACAGAATTTTGCCGTTACGAAACTTACAGGCTAGGTGATGTAGACTTTATTCTATTTTAATATTAAAATTATTTTAATGAATAAATTATTTTTAACAAAGCAGATCGGAATCCTGTTAAATTCTACTATAAATTTGAACCGTTTACCTTCTTGTAATATTTGCTTCTGCAACAATTAAAGCTTTAAGCATCATGTATGCCAAGAATTAAAACGTCGTGCGTCTGTAATAATAATAATAATATATATATATATATATATATATATATAAGTGATGTAATGAAACAATGAATGTATGTAATGCGTGTATAGAAAATTTTTTATACTCAATTGTTAGATTTACGAAAGTGAAATTCAAACGTCAGATTTAGGAAAATCTCATTTATTTTTGCAGACTGATGAGATCGCAAATGTTGGCAAAGTCTCAGCCGAATTTACTTGATATAGGAAACGATAATGATTCTGACATTTACGACGGCTCCAGTTCGCTCAGGAGCGGTGCTTCTACTAACACTTTGAACGAGGACGAGATTGAGAGAGAGCACAAAGGGAAACATAAGGTAAGGTGCGCTATATGAAGAACACCCTATCAATGACCCTATCAATTACACAGCCTCACACAAAAAAAAGTGGTCGGTGCCTAAAACCGGACAAATATATTCTTATGGGGCTGTGTTATTATCGTCCAATAATCATGATGATTTAAAGTAAATACTCCTTCCTTATTACTTCCGTTGACTCCTGGAATTGACAACTGTGATGAAAATATCTTTTCGTGAGATATTTATTATAAAATGTGTTATATATGTACATACATCTTATATATTTACAGCCTAATCCACGACGTCGTAGCACACTTATTGCACAATGGGAAAATCTGATAGCCGCCAAGAAAGAGTCCGTCGAGAACAGCGAGAGTGATAGTTATTTTTGAAAGTTTTATAACTCCCAAAAAATGTACTTGCAAGCGACAATTTTGTCCTCGTTTTTATCTTGTCGTTATCTACGTAAAACGTAAACGTTAAATTGTAAATTTATAAATTTGGTGGAATATCACAGTAGACGTCTGTACTGTAACAAGTTACTTTGCTATTCTTAAAGCGCATGTCGATTGATTATGTGAATCTGCATCTCAATTTTCTTGTTTATCTTGTTTATATAGTTTATTTACGAACGAACGACTTCGTTCGAATAATTATAGCGATATATCGTTAATTAGAATATACTGTGCGTATCGCGGCTGCATGTTTTCAGTATTAAGTTACTAGATAAACATAATTATTAGTAACATAACTTATAACAAAGTTGAAGATCTTCCTAAAAAATGTAAGGCCAAATTTGTTTTGTTACATTATTGATGAATTGTAATATGAATACATGTAAAATATTCGTGAACCATTAAAAATTTTTATACACGTATCGTCCAATATAGATATGTGGATTTGAAGTGTTTACGATTGTTAAAATCTTGCGTACAAATAAGACAGAAAAATTTGAATTTCCAGATTTTTCCACTTATTAAATTCAATGAAGAATTCTGTGTGTATGAAAAATTTTGTATACCTGTTTTTCCAATTACATTGTTTTTATTTCGTCTAATTCATTGATTACAGTTGTTAAATACTCTTCAACTTTGGTCAGTGATTCAAGGATATTTGAATGAGTCCATTCCTGGTTTTTGACTTCTTTCACAACTTTTTGGAGAGATAATTTTGCACTTCCTAACATTTTTCTCTTCTTATTGACCGCGTTGGCGGTGCAACGTAAATATGCTTGTGTCATATCACAACATAACTCTAATATGTACAAAGTTTGATCTTCGTTATCAGACCAGTGTGGGTCAAAAGTGGCAACGCGGTACGCTTGTTGCAAGTAATGAGTTGCTTTTTCATTATCAACATCTGTCTTTTTCAATGCAACGAGTTCAGCATACGTTCTCCAAACATGTGGGTTATCCACTTTAAAACTAAGTCTTCCAAATAACTCTAAACCTTTTTGAAGCAAACGGGATGCCGGATTTCCATTTGCATCATTAATATCGTTGACTATAGCAGCTGTTAATATTCGGAGAACTTGGACATCCAAGTGAGTGCCTTTTAAATCTAAAATACGATGATAACATCGAATAACCTGAAACAGAATGAAATAATTTAAAAATATTTTGTAATTAATATAAAAATGATGTTTCTTGATCCTGTAATTTTTAATGTCGGATGCGATACTATTAAATATCTAGATAGCATGAAAAAAGGAAGTTTTGTAGAAAATTAAATTATCAAATATATTTATATATCGCTTACTTCTGAAAAATGTCCTAAATCAGTATTAACGACCATGAAATTATCCCACACTTCCCAACGATCATAATCACATTTCAGAGCATCCTCTAGAGATTTTCGTGCTCTTGCTATATTTCCCATTCTTATGTATGCTTTTGCTAGATTGTTCCATGCCTCGAAACTCTAAAATTTTAATCGTTAACATATTTTGTTATAACAAATTAACAAAAATATTAATATATACATACAGATGGTTCTAAGGCACAATAACGTCTGTATGCTGTAGCAGCCAAATTCCAATTTTCTATCTGTAATGCAGCATAGCCCAGTCTAAACCATGCACCTTCTTGAATATTATTCAATTCAACTGATAACTTCAAATGTGGGACAGCCTCAGTGTACTGTAAAGTACATATAACACATTAAAAATTTATGTTAAAGAGTCAGAGTGAAAATTAAAATTCAAAATTTGTTTACTGACATTTTTCCTTGTGAAATAATAATAACCCCATTGTCTTTGTGCTCTACCGCTTTTCTCGCCAGATAATTTCCATGCTGTTTCATAATGACTCATGTCGCCAGTTATATCTCCTAGTAGACACCATAATTTCACCGTTGGTTTTTCACATAATTGTTTTTGAATAATCTCAGCTGCCTGCAAACGTTCAACTTACAGATTTACTAATGTACTTCATATATTATATTTGCAGCACAACAGACACATACTTTATGATTCAAATTTAATCTGCAGTAACAGGTAATCACTTCTTCCCATAAACCAAGTTTTGTATAGGCTTCCAGAGCAGCTTTTATCATGTCAAGATGAAGCATTTGGTAAGCTACTTCCTCTCTTAATATCCAAATAGGTTTCATACCACTTGCAAAAAATAGATCCATTCTTCTGGCTACAGGTGCTTTTCCATCATTATATTCCTGCTCTAAAGATTGTCCTTGCTTCAGACATCTTGGTGCAGTTCTAAAGTGATCACGCTCTAATGAGCAACGATAGTACAAAGAAGTCATCTTTAATGACCAATTTTTTGTGTTCTCTATAACTTTCTGAAATATTTTTTTGTAAATATTTGATTTATATTTAATTATTAGATAAATAGAAAATTAACATCATAGCTTACCGTCAGATAGGGACTGATTTCTTCTTGAGTAAGTTTGTGTTTAGGCTGACACATCTGTAACCGAGCACTAATACCTGTATTAATATCCTTTAAATCTTATGACATAATTTTATATACATATAAAGATACAAGTTATACTTACTATTCTGTTAAAATTACAGCTTCTTCCACTGCACCTAAATGGGTTTCTTCTGTATGCTCTGAGAACTCAATACGTTCTAATCTCAACTCATCATCTAAAGTTACAGATAATGGTATATTTTCACAATCTATCATTGGAAAAATATCTTTGCTTATTACTGCTTGCAAGTACAGTTGTGACTTTTCTTCCAGTTGGTACTTTGTACGTTTTCCCATTGCACCTTGTAGATTCAATGTTAAGCCTGCTATGTTCTGTGCATGATCAAGATATTTTTCAGAATCTTGTGTTCTTCGGAAGCATAAGTAAAATCTAGCAGCCTCCAAATTGAATAAAAGCTTGCAGAAAGGGTTTTCTAATATATTGAGAGAATTGATTCTCAATATTAGATTCTCAGTTTCTTCAAATATTATCCCTGAATTTTCATCTAATATATATTGATGTAACAAATTGGTTCTAAATAACCACCAAATGCAGCTTTTATACTTAAGTTGTAAGTCTGTGTTAGAGAATATTATTTTGGACAGATAAAGTAACTCTGGTTTTTGGATATTTATATTGCATTCATCATGTAACGATAAAGTCTTGAGTGCTTTATGTCTTTCACTTTTTAACCAATTGATATCCTTATCCTCAATATATGGACCAGTCCAATTATATTGTGCAAAATATAACAAAGAAGCTATTCCTATACACAACCATGATTGTTGCATATCGGTTCCACTTATACTCTTATATACAATTTCCTCCAAGTTATCATGATTACTTATTTCTTTGATTATAAATGTAGAAAGCTCATTACTTATTACATCTTCATATTTACCACATAATATACTGCATACATCATACAGCAGATTAGGACCTGAAATTGTAAAAATAGTATGTAGTTCACTCAACAAATATAAAGTAAGGATATTTAATTTTTTATCTGATTTTTTAACAATAGTATATTTTGCAACAATCATGAAAAATGAATTTTAGAACTGTCACTCTAAAAATTATAATACAGTAATGTTTCCCAACCTTAAATTTTACTTCGTTTACAATATCTAGTAACAACTTTTATTATCATACATTTTACATATTAAAACATATATATAAGATTAAAATTGAATCGAGATTGAATGGAGAAATTTATTTTCTTCAGCAAGACAAATTTTTTATTATGTAGCATCATATAACATACATACCTTCAGTTTTAGAAAAATTAATTAAAAGTTGAATTTCTATAGTTTCATTTATCTTGCCTTCATTTGCATCCATGGCGTATCACAGTTAATATACACGTTGAAAAATATATTAATTTTACCTTTATTTGAAATTACTGGAATCGACAAATGTAACGGTTTTCAATTTCATCTCCAGCACATGCTCGCGCATAATTATACCACCGACGAGGTGATACTAAAGACTGTCAACTCTGGATAAATTTTTGTGAAGGCATAGGAGCCCCAGTATGTTTGGCGGTAATTCAAGAGCAATGGCTGCGTTCAGAAAACACAACGGTTACACAACGGTTGAGTAATTCGTCAACGTTATTGGTCTGAATGTAAGGATCTAACAGTAAGGACCAATAGTTACTAAGCGCTCAGTGAGCACTTTGTTTTCTGAACGTAACCAATGACAAATACCGACTATTTTAGCTACGCTGAAGATAATACGAACATTTATCATACAATATATCGAATACTATGACAATACAAATAATTAATGATACAAAATATCGTATAAATGTTTCGTTATTATAGAAGAGAATTCACTCTATCTTCTCTCTCTCTTTCTTTCAAGAGAGAGACAGATTATCAGCGCAACTGATTAGATGCTGCCTTTCTGCTTTTCTGCCAAGGTATGAATCCGCCCTTCGCGTGAGCGTGCGCGAGAAAATGTGAGCGAAATTGAAAAAATAGAATTTAAAAATTCATACATTGTCACATTATTTCCATGATCTTCAATCACTGCTTCCCATCATTGGTCATAATTATAAAAAGGTAAAGAAATGAAATTGATAAAAGACAGAGCCAGTTATTCATCATGTTGATGCTGATCTATACCAGTTATACTTTAAGACCCATATTCAGAACGTGCTTATAACTATATTAGTGCGCTGTTAACCAATCAGAAGGCATATTGCGTGGCTTTTCATTGGTTTCATTGGTTAACAGCGCGTTAACATAGTTATAAGCACGTTCTGAATATGGGTCTTAAGAAATTTATCTGGTTTGTCTCAAACTTTTTTTGAGTTCTGCTCGTTTGCGCCTTATCAAAGTAACCTATATCTCTTACTATATATCTTAGACCTGGCATCCTCATAAAGTTTTATCCATTAATCTCCTGTTGGATATAAGTGAAGAAACCGGAAGGATTTTCTTCTTTCGCAACAAGACCTGCATTCTGACTTAGTACAATGGACATAGATAAAGGAATCCCCGATTTCGATAAAGACATGGCGTCTTCTCAAAATATCCTTGACGATAGATCGCAGAATTCCTAAAGGCTCGTCTACATTAGCTGTAAGAGTAAGGCTGTAAGGTTGCAAGACACGAAATGAAATATTTTCATTCGCTGACAGCTTACGTTACAGCCTTACAGCCTTACTTTTACAGCTATTGTAGACGAGCCTTAAGAGTTTGCACGCCCTAGAGTCACCTTTACGATAAAGATATTCGCATGGATGAAAGTTGTGAATGTGGCTGGAGGCATCGCAATATGGAACACATTCTCTTTAAATGCGCTTTACATTCGGAGGAATCGGACCGTCTTCTATTGAGATTGTTTTATAAGGATGCCAGATTCTCAGCAGAGGAATTACATAAAGAAGTATTCGACTTAAAGAACATCTCCATTTTTGAGGAAATAAATAAATTCCTACTAAACGCATCAGACTATACAGGACATCACTTTTTAGCCTTAACTGGAAAATGGCGTGTGGACATTGTTTCGGAACAGTCCGGAGCCAAAAATAGAACCAACCAACCAACCAACCAACCTCAAACTTTTTTTTGGAGAATTTATACTACGTTCTCCAAGTCTCCAGTTGTTCACTAATTAATCGGTTTTTATTGAAAAGATTTTGTTATCCAGTTATAGTAAGTACATATCTGTAATTGTAAATTGTAATTGCATTCAATGATATTTGTTTGTTCTAGATGTCGTTTGCGGGAAAAGTAGTTTTAATAACAGGAGCTAGTTCAGGAATAGGAGCAGCTACTGCTATTCATCTGGCAAAACAAGGTGCGTCATTGTCAATAACCGGACGCAATAAAGATAATCTGAATAAAGTTGCTGCGCAATGTGGGCAGTCTAAGACACTTATTGTGACAGGAGAACTTACTGTTGAAAATGATGTGAAAAATATCATTGAGCAGACTATTAAACACTATGGTAAACTAGATGTTTTAGTTAATAATGCTGGATGTTTGGAAAATGGCAGTATAGAATCTACAAGCTTGGAACAATATGACAAGTATGCATAATAATAGTTTAATAAATGTGTGTGTATTCATAGATAAATAAAAATTTAGTAATTAAATACATGTTTTTCCAGCAAAGAACACTATCTTATACATAACTATTCCTATTAGTCACATATTATCTTAGAATATTGTTTAGATAATATAAAATCAATAGAATGGTTTTGTATAACATTAATTCCTTGCTGAGAAACAGCCCTGAGTAGTAACTTTAAGTATTTATTTATTGCGTGCACTTATATTGATAGCATTAACTTATCTGTAGTTATATAATTTACAAAGCAGAGATAAATGGAATATATATATATTATTTAACTTTTTTCTGGAAATCTATGTCAAATACTACATATAATAGATACAATATTGTATATAATAAAGATAATTTACAATAAGTAAATATCTTTTCAGAATTTTTAATTTAAATGTTCGTTCTGTATACCAATTAACAATGCTTGCAACACCTTATTTAGTTGCAACTAAAGGCAATATTGTCAATGTCTCCAGTGTTACTGGGATAAAATCTTTCCCAGGTATTCTTGCATATTGTATGAGCAAATCAGCTGTAGACCAATTAACACGCTGTGTTGCCTTAGAACTAGCAGGGAAACAAGTAAAAAATTATGATCTTTTTGCATCTTTGAAGTTATTTTTAAATATTGCTCTTGATGTTTTGTATTGTTTATTAAAGGTACGTGTGAATGCTGTTAATCCTGGTGTCATAGTGACGAATCTTCATCATACCAGTGGAATGAATGATGAGCAACTGAAGAACTTCTTCGAACATAGTGGAAAGACACATGCTTTGGGAAGAGTAGGCAAGCCTGAAGAAGTTGCGAAGACTATTGCATTTCTAGCAAGCAAGGATGCTAGTTTCATCACAGGTGCAACATTACCTGTGGATGGAGGTAGACATGCTATGTGTCCTCGTTAAAGAAACTTCATACAATTTAAAAATTGTATATTTTTTCATGGATACATAATATAATGTGTTGTTCCATTTACAAATAGTTCTATATTAAAACATACAGAAAATTTATATCTCTATAAACTTATATAGATTACATTATATAACTATTTTCTTACCAGTTTACTTAAAGAACCGTTTTTATTGTATCTATGTAATAAAATAAACTCAACAATTGAAATATATATATATATATATACATATAAATGTTTCTTTAATAATCTCTCTTTATGGCACAGTCGGAATAAGAATATATATGACATTCATTCCTGAAACAAGCATAAGGGGAGCAAATACTACTATTTTAATTCTCATAACATCAGTTTCTCAAAGTTTTAAAAAACTTTGTTTTATTATGGCCAAAGCCCAAAGCACAACTAATTCCTAGATTTGGCTGATCGAATTGGCCTATATTCAACAAATATACTTTCCATGGTTCTATAGCTCTCTCTCTCTCTCTCTCTCTCTCTCTCTCTCTCTCTCTCTCTCTCTCTCTCTCTCTCTCTCTCTCTCTCTCTCTCTCTCTCTCTCTCTCTCTTTCTCCCTCTGGTTAGAATGAGAAATCCATTTTCCTTATTGATGTGTATTCCTTCGTGATGTGTCTAATAAAATCATTTAGAACATGAAGAGCTTAGTCAATTCGAGAAATGGTCGGATTTCGGCTTTGATTGTAACATAATACGGAAATTTATAAATTTTGTTACATAGGAATGTAAATAAAATTTGGCTATACATATCAGTTGAATCTCTTGTAAACCATAATTCAGTTTCTGTGTATAAAAAAATGTGTGTGTGTGTATTTTTTACATGCAATTGTTCAATTTTTGTTTGCCAAAAAAAATGGCAGTGCTAACGATTCATATTACAATAAAGATACAAGTTGTATCATGTAATATGATATATATACAATAATGCACAACATATATCAATATAGTCCTTCTATAATACGGATAAAATGTATTTATAGCTATGTTACAACTAACGGTTCGTAAGATGATAATTTACATTGACGTACGAAGATAATGAATGTAGATCACTTATGTAACATATGTGTACAAGAATATCTTTCCTTAGAACATATTACATATGTATGTTGTTCGCAGCATATGTCGCGTATAGGCTATTGTATTTTGGCTTGAATATATAAACGAGGGAACTGTAATTTTATAATCTTTCTATTATCTTAAATGCAATATTATATATCCGTAACAAATATTTAAGAGTAACGATCTAATATATCTTCTCTTTACACTTAAAGGAATCTTCCTCAGTCATGAAATAATTCTAATAACACTGTGACACTTCTTATAATGATAAAACCAACGTCACATCAACATGCGTCAAAAGATGTTGACTACGAGTCAAGTGGATCAGAACTAGTTATTATAATCTATCTTTTTATATCTTTCTAATCTATCTTTTTATATCTTTCTGTCTTATTGATTCTAACATTGAGGGTTCGCCTGACGTTATGTAATATGTAAATTAATTTCACTACTTCTTGTGAAATAACTAATTCTGGTCTTTCCTATTAAAATATTCTCTTGCTATGTTTATCTGTAATATTGTTTTCAAATATTTTCCTATAAATACAAAAAAATAGGATCACAATAACAAATATATAGTTAGTATGAAGTCTCTACCTTTGTATCATATTAATGATACAAAAAATATACATGTATGTATGTCTAAGTCTGTCTATAGTCAAAGGTACATCCCACCGCTCTAAACGCTCTTGAGCTTCTTTATTTCGATAATATGGCTATGAAGTATTTAACATGTCTAAGACACATTATCACAACGATTTCTGAAGGAAAATTATGCATATAGTTAAAAGCGGACAGATTAAAAGTCCACTTCGTATTTGCTCTGTATTTGTTCCATCTGATAGATAACACCTGTTAAATGTAGATATTTCAGCCTTTATTAGCAGGTACTCTGTTATTACTGTTGTTTTTCGAATCTACCGCGCTTAATGCAATGCCTAATTGCGCCGCGTAGTACGTCAACATAATAGATATCTGTAAAGCAAAAAATAAAAGATTATTATATCTGTTGACGTAAATTAGCGAATACATATTTATGATAAGCTAGCGACTACGCATTTAATACCTGAGAATAAGGTAATGGAGTGTGGAAGTGGTGAAACCCGAGCAAAGTGTCGGATATCACAAAACAAATGCTTCCGATACAACTGCATAATTTAGTCCATGTCCATAATTCCTAAAAAAAAATAGGAATATCATGTTATTTAACTGATACAGTATTAAGTGATAATTAATTAATAAATACATACAATAGACTGACTACTATATGATACACCGTTAAGCACACGTATATACATAGTAATTGGAACTGATTATTATATCAGGAATGTAGATTACGAAACATATATAGTATCAGAGAAGTGTATAACATTCCAACAAGAAGATAAGATAAAAAGTGGTCAAGATAAAATATTTAAATATTATTCTTATAGTTGGGGTACATTATCATGTTAATTTACCCCAACGAATTGTACTCGTGATATCGCCCTCCATGACATAGTGGTAAGTAATACTGTATAAATTGGTACTCCTATCGCTAAAACGCCGTTTAATCCGGGCATCAGAGCATATATAACTAGAAAATAATGATATCATCAATCAACAACTGATAGGAATTGATTAATATCTGGTCATTGAAAGAAATATCGAACACTCGTTAAATCTTACCAATAGAACAACACGTGTACAGTACTGCGCCTAGAGTTAAGTTGAGGGGCTTAAATCCAAATGCAATTATGTACATAATCTGAGCTACGGCGAACATACACATCCCCGCGTTGAAACAATTAGGCCATACTAAAAATGCATCACCCATGCAACTAAACACCAATCCCGTCAGTATACGTCTGGAAAAAGTATATCTGCAAAGAAACGAATTTTACGTTAGTAATGATGAACCAGAAAATTAATTCGAAATCAAATTGATCTAATTTATTTTATTTACAGTTTTAATGTACTTATAGAATCGTTATCTAATATTCGTAGACGTAAATGTATTTATTTACTCTTTGGACAAACTGATGCCGTGTAACAAAACAAAAAAAATGAGGCTTATTATTGGTAAACATTTTAAACAAGCCGTCAGTACAGATGGCTGTTCAGCAAGTAATACAAAGTACACGGACACGCTCTTGAAGAATGGCACCAATTTTGGTCCAATACATTTTATCTGAAACATAACAGATAGTCTTGTTGACAAGTCATGCTGACAAGTAAAAATGCGGTGGTAAAAATACTCGAAATTAACTAATAAATATTTATGAATGCAAAGTAACAATTATATGCAAGAAATTTACAAGGTGAATTCACTTGCATATTAATATCAATTTAATCACATATTAACAAGTTTAATGCCTGATTTCTCAGAAAAAAGATATATCTATTTAAAAATATATTTTATTATTTAAACTGAAGACTATAAGACAATTAATCTACACATAATTTAAATATCTTTAAAAAGATATGGTATCTAAAGATATTGTATAAACATCTGTTATTAACCGTTTATTATCACAGTTATCACTGATCTTTGCCTTTATTATTTCGTACTTAGAGATAACTCTAGATATTTTACCAAAGATAAATTTATATAACTTCTCTCTTAGGAATTTAAGAAAATTTATGTCAAGATAGACTTTTATACAATATTTCTTATGCAAGCAACTTTTTATTGTCAATAGTATATTAACAATATACCAGGTATATTAATAATATATTAATAGTATACTAAAGTTCTTGATATAATTTGTACATTATTATAATAATATATAACTAAAAACTGATCAAATTGATATTAGTTTTCTCTTTTCAAAAAACAAAGATATATGCATATGATAAAATAGATTTACATATATAAAAAATAGATTGATATATATGTATATTTTACATTTAAATATATATGAAATATATATTAAATATATATGTATATTTTACATTTAAATATATATGAAAAAATAATGTATCTAAATTTTCAATAAGCTTAATATTACATTTCCAGCTGTTCTTAATCTTTGAAACTGGAGAATAACAAGAGTGCATGCGTAAAAAAGATCTATTCATAGTCAGTGAAGTTTAATCACTGATCTAATTCAGCTGGTTGCATGATAATACATTATCTAGCACTGGTACTGTCAGGATGCACAATAGTCTGATATAGAGTAGCCACTTTATGCCAATCTGGTGGTTTCTCTAATAGCACACTATTACAATAACAACTGCATTGGATTGGATTTTTTAAGGAATTTCAAGCAGGATTTACATAATGCGAAAGTCCTTGCATTTTGCTGTAACTAATTTATACATTATTCATGCTTACATTTTAGCATGATACTACTTAATAAATATATTTTAATTATTTAACATTATCTAATTATCTAATCACTTAAAATATTGAAAAAAATATTTACCATTTAAATATGTGGCATTTAAAGAAAAAAAATTACAAACATATAAATTAAATTTTTCATGTAATATTTACAGACAATTTAAGCATTAATATTGATAATTATAAAAAAAATGTATACATAAGTTGAAAGTTATATGTATATAATATTGAAATATTTTTTAATGTATAATTAAAGAAATGGTATCAAATGTTTTGTTTTCTTTAGATTCTACAAAAAATAAAAAATTAATATAATACAAACATGCATAAGAAATATATTTGCAATCGTAAATTTTTATTAAAAGTTAGATTCTTTGTGAAAAAATTCCTTTCTATTGAAATATTCTAACAATTCTTTTCTATTGAAATATTCTATATGAAATATAAGCTACCTGATTTTTTAATATTTTTTTTATACACAATCTACAATTTTTTGTTTGTACAAAATTCTTGTGTAAATTGATTATTCTTTGATTTTCAATTGGTTCTATCATATAAAATAGATCGACCTTTAAATTTTAAATAAATTCGATTATTTTTTGTACATCCATCAAATAAATATAACGCGAATGTGTATTCATATGGAAGATAAAGCGAAGGAACTTTTCCTGAATGGAACGGTATGTTCACCACAATGACGAAGTTGAAATGATATGACTCGGTTTAACAAAGAATGAAACTGATAAAAATGTAGGTGAAACTGTAGTAGGTGAAATGGTGAAACGTGTCATTAAGTAAAACCACTACGATTTCGATCGTCTCTTACCACTTGGGTAGGCGATGACATTTCTGCTCGTAAGACACCGGCAAACAAAAGCAACAGCAACAGTAGTCTGTTATAATAAACCAACTAACCAGCCGATCGACTGTGACAGACTGAATGCTGTCGCTCGCGAGCGAGCCCGCTTATTTATACATTTTCCGATACGTCGTTCCACCATACGCGTGCGCGTATATTACTCTTGAAGATATTGTTTATCATTATCAGTATGGCCAAACGAACAATAATCGACGTGTCAATGAAATTATCGTTAGCATATTTGTTTTTAACTACACTGGGACGGAAGTAAAAACCGCGATAGAAGAAATTCATTAGGGTACACGAGTACAGAAGAAAATAAAAAGAACGAAATAACGCAGTAGCTAGCATGGTGTGTAATATTTCTGTTCTTTCAAATAACTTAATTGTATGCATCTTCTTCAAAGGGAAAAATTAAACTTAAAAGATTACTTTCATGATCCGATATATACATATATATCTATATTATTATTTATATTAATATTTAATAGTCATCTCTTCAAAATTTTAAATCATCATGTGCATAGATTCCAAATTCAAATTTTTCATCTAGACATCATCTCTACTAAAAAGAACGCTTTATGGTACGTTGGGAATGTTGTTATCAGCTTTACAACGCAAACACTACCAAATTGATTGTGGAGCCAATAGGGCATAGTGATAGGGAGCTCCACAAAAACAGCAACTGCGTAGCATGAACTGCGTTACAGCGTCGTTTTCCGTAGTTTAAATCTCCCTTCGGTTTTAACATGCCGAAAATTTATTTAAACGCAATTGTCCAAAACGTACAAGAGTAACGATCAAATACTAAATGCAATGTGCCAATATCGTTTGACAATCATGTACAGTAACAGATGTATACTTTACTGCATTTTAATCGTTCACGGAGCTTACAAATGCTAACGTTACCGACGCACTACCTCGGAAGGAACAGCTTTGATAGCGCGTAATTATGGCGTATACAGTACCATTATTGACATCCTTTCCGTTCGAAAATAGCTTTGGCTACTGCCAGTAAAGAAAATAAAGTTGGCAGCAGTGAAATGCACTGGCGCTGCGTTTCGTTTCTTTCATCGTCAAAGCCAATAAACAGCTGATGAGTAGTGATCCTCAGCTGATATAGTGACGATTTCAAACAATTAATTGGTCTTAAACAATTAATTGACTTCAAAGAATTAATGGATCCTAAAGAAGAATTGATTTAATATTAATGGCTGAAAGAAACAAATGTACTACATATTATAAAAGTACAAAATCTTATGATGCAAGAAAATTTATTGGGCTCCTCGTCTGTGAATTATTTTGTTTATGGTAGGATCTGTGCGCGCAGCTCCATCTAGAAAAGGAATAACTATAACCAACAAAAGTATAAGGGTTCTTCTCTCTGTGATGTCATGATAAGAATTGAGTACGTTCACTGTGACACTTGAAATAAAGTTTAAAATAATTGTAGCACAATGGCAAATTCCCTCAAAGTCAAGATTGACAAACTATTTGCGGCTTATAAGAAGCGGATTGTAGAAAATCCTCAGCTGGTATCGGAAGTTGAGGTTGCAATCAAATGGTTGTCTTACTTCAGTGTTGGTTAGAGAAAAAAAGTCTTAATCTTGCATTTTACTACAACTTTTCTTTATTACACAAATGTAATATTAAACATATAATCTCTTCACAGGACATTTCAACAATTCAAATTTGGCTTTGGAAATAATTTATTCCATGCCAAACTTGATTATGTTATCTAATGATATGCTTATGTATCATAGTAATAACTTGCACCCAAAGATACCACAGTATGAATCAAAAATTAAAATTTTGTTAACTGTATTGGAATATACACAGACACTGCTAGAGGCAACAGGCAAGAAGTTGGGGGGAGAAATAGGCAGGTGGTTAATTATTGCAGTTGTACAGTTTACCAAGTATGTGTTTAATGTCTTCTACAATATAATGCATTTATATATATATATACACACATATATAATATTAAATTTTTATAGTGTTTTATATAAGTAATCCTTTTCTCTTTTATAGAACACTATTGCGGCTTTTATTGATTTATGTATGTAAAGAACGTATAACAAAGAATCCTTCAGTACCACCACTTAACAGGAAATTCTTTAATAAAGCTACTGGTAACTTACAATTGAAAGAAGGATTTAAATTAAAAAGATCTGGTGTTGTTGTTAGAGCTATAAAATATGCGGAACCTATACAGTTACGGACTTGGAAAGCTCTACCTTGTGATGCAGATGAAAATCAAAATCTTAGTAAAAATCAGTGGTCTGATATAAGTCTCAAGTTGGCTGAGGTTGGTTGAATCATATTATACAGTATATTTTACATACAATTGGATATTTATAATTAGTGTCTTGATACAGAAGAAGAACCAAAATCTTGTAATTCAATTGAAAATTTAGCACAAAATTTATATTTTCCAGAGTCTTTATGTAATGAAGCCATTGATTTATCTTGGATGTATATCTGCTACCAGTCAACAGCACTGGCAACCGTGGATGTTATCGCTTCTTGTTGATATAACTAGGTAAGTGTGGTATATTATTTGCAATTAATAAGTTGCAGGTGATCTTTTGTAAATAACTAAATTAATATTCTTTTTGTACAGTTTATACACTTTTTCTCACTGTTCTCGGAATACAGTGTTAAGCAAAGAGGAGAATATAGAACTGATAAGTCGAAAGATAAATTTGCTGCTGTATATTTTAAAGTCGCCATTTTATGAGAAATATGGCCGTGC
This sequence comes from Harpegnathos saltator, assembly GCF_003227715.2. Taxonomy (NCBI): domain Eukaryota; kingdom Metazoa; phylum Arthropoda; class Insecta; order Hymenoptera; family Formicidae; genus Harpegnathos; species Harpegnathos saltator. The sequence goes on from NW_020230382.1 coordinate 101,504, forward strand.
TAAAATAAACATATTGCTTGATAGGATATCTGCCTCTGTGCCTCTTACTAATTTATTGATGAATTCTCTTAAGAGAAACTTAGAATATATTAACAGTATGTATTTTTATACATCGTAAGTCATCGTACGGTAGGTGAACTTAGTATATTTGGGACATGCTACATGATTCCAAAAAAAATGCATGATTGCAAAGAATATAACAATTTGAACATTCCTAATATACAAATAATTGCAGAGATAATATGTACATGAAATAATGTAATATTTTTATACTTTTGTCTGTATTATACCTTTTAAAAGGGAAAGAGTTACATATTATTGTTTACTATTATTATTTTTAATTTTTAATTTTTAGAAATAAATTATGTGAAGGGTATAAGTAAGAAACAATGACTTCTCCTCTCATGCGGCACGTTGCTCCTTCCTGTCAACTTGTTAATCAACATCACATTCAGAATTTCTGCGACCGACGTATTACGAATGTTTCGATAGGAGGTTTCCTGGATGAGTTGTTCACTGAAGTTTTTTCCTCAATCCGCATCTCGTTTATGTAATCTCGCTTTTCAGTCAGTGTACGAGTACGAGTCAGGTACATCTACAGAAAGGATTTAGCATTTTACTACTTGCGGGATGATCGACGCTCCTTAACGGATTTCGATACATAATGTTGAATACGCTGAATAAAATCAGCGATGCGTGATGCGTGATCTCTGCTCGCACCGGTGAGTCCTGTTTATTGACCTTCGCCGCGTATTTGCCGATGAGACAGGGACGACCTTGTTCCTTCTCCATGCCGGTTGAGCGCACGCGGCTATTTCAATCTGGGGAATACCAGCGCTGCTGAATACACGTGCTGCGGTTTATCGCACACACATATGCGCGCAATTATGATTATCGGAAGCGATTTTATTCTCTTTTTTTTTTCTTTTTGTTCATATTACGCCAGATATTTCACACGTGTTAGCTACCGTTCATAACACCGCCACAGCGGCGACACGAGCATAGTATCGTTACTGAGAACCGCGTTTTAACGTTCCGTGAAAGGTCATGCCATTATATTCCTATCCGGCAGGATACGCGAACTAATACATTCCTCCTAAAGATACGAGCAACGGAAGCGCTCTGTCGCATCGCAGCGTATCAATGCATTTATGATTATATATATATATGCGTAAAAACCCACACTCGCTCCGTGTACGGTTTATTTGGATGTCGGTAGCGTCTCGTTTACCACAGCTCATTCCTCGTTGGATTTTCGGTGGATCATCTTCGAGATGAACAATAGAGCCTTGCTGTACTTGCTGCCACTGTGCCAGCTGTTGCAGCGAAGTTACGCCTTCCCACAAACGGACGGTATCGTTTTTGGTTCTACGACTAGTTCTACTACGACTACTACAATGGCAACAAGTACATGTTTTGCATTAAGTATATATGTCATTGTTATGAGATGACATAACACATTAACGGCAAGAGATATAACAGTTATTTGATACAGAAATCACATTTACATGTAAAAAGAGACAAAATTAATAACGCGGCTCATTTCATTCAGTTTGTGAATTATTTTGTTAACGTTTCGAGATATCTCATTATCATTCTTTTCTAGCTACTTCCGCGAACCAGCAATGCATGTGTATCCCTGGAAGCACCTGTCCCAGCAGTCCTGGTGACATCGACATCAGAATCGTCAATACGGTAGTAGAATTTTGTTTGTAATTGACCAAAAGTTAAAATACACTTGAAGAAATTCTAAAAGAAAGAAATTCTAATTCATTCTATAAGGACATGGAAAAATTCGTCTTTACAATTCATACTTTTAAGATATATCATGTGTTACAATGTTGTAAAAAAGTTTATAACACATAATTTCTATTATCCTTTTTGTCATTGTTATTAGGCTGGTCCGAAAGTAAATGCTACAATGATCGATCTATCGAGTTATTCGATCTATCTTGTCATAAAAATACATCATTATTATCATATTAACAATAACTTTTTTTAGGGAAATGTTTGCTCCACTGGATATGTATTTTGTTGTACACCTGATAATAGTGGATCCTGCGGTATCCGAAAAGTCGCACTTTCGTCGCATCCGGTGGGACAAGCTGCGTATGGTGCATACCCATGGCAAGTAGCCATTTTAACCAATAACAATAACACCTACATCGGAGGCGGAGTGCTGATCAGTTCGACGCATGTCCTTACCGTCGCCCATAAAGTCGCCAATTATGTGTAAGCATTATACTGAAAGAATGTTTCATAAAATCATCTTGCTAGATATTCCAAATAGATTTTATCTTCTAAAGATATTTCTTTTGTTTCTAATAGATTCACGAAGGGTTTGTCAGATAGATGATTTTATTGTTAACATCATATACAGCTCTATCTTGAAAGAAATGAACATTTGCTTGTTCTCCTTCAAGATGTGAATAGACATATTTTAATCCGGCAATCTTAAAGAAGTACAAGTTTACAGTTCATCGAAACGGTGTTGCAGAAACGGCGGTATCAAAGCAAGACTAGGTGAGTGGGACGCTCAATCCACCTCGGAACCCGACCCGTACGTAGACATTTCCGTATCGAGAGTTACCTTGCATCCTCAGTATAATTCACAAAACCTGCAAAACGATGTAGCGGTGCTTAAGTTAAGTTCAGCCGCTCCGATTGCAACTAGTCCCAACATTAACACCGCTTGTCTACCGTCTGCTGCGCCTGCCGCAGGAACGAGGTACGTTCACACAATTAACGCACTCTGTATTCAGAGAAGATGCAAATGTTTATGATCGCTTGTAATTCTCACCGTTTGAATCTTAAAACATTAAAATTCACCCACAAACGCAATTGTTATTTATATTTGTTTTATGCGATTTTGATCGCATGATTTTTATACTCGCTACGATTTTATATCTCTGAACACTTAATGAATGCCAAGATATTTGAATTTTACTCCAATTTTGTAACAAGGTTCCGATAAACGAACTCCGAGACTGCCATTAAAAGGATGGTGATATCTTTCAGATGTTGGGTATCGGGATGGGGAAAAGATGCCTTTGGACCTAACGGAAAGTACCAGAGCATTTTGAAAGAGGTAGATGTTCCCATGATGAGTCAAGCGAATTGCCAAGCTGCTCTTCGAAGCACGAGACTTGGTCAATTCTTCGTTCTGGATAATAGTTTCATCTGCGCCGGCGGGGAAGCGGGCAAAGATGCATGCACTGTAAGAGAATACGATATACAATGCGTGTCTTATAAATACAAGCATGCTAAATTTAAATCGGGAACGTCGGGTCGTTTATATTCAATTTAGCGTTTATTCGTTAATTACGAGGCTGCAGCAAGAGTCAATGTGAATTCTTTTTAAAGGGCGACGGAGGTTCACCGCTGGTATGTTCGACAAATAACGGACCGTTCCAAATCGTCGGTTTAGTGACGTGGGGTATTGGCTGCGCGAGTGCGGGAATACCTGGTGTTTACACCAACGTATTCAACTTCCTTTCTTGGATTATGCAACAAATGACGTAAAAGCCGCGAAATGACGATCTGATGCCATGCCACTTATTTTATAGCTTTTGTTAGATATAAATTTTGTATTCATCGGATGTGAGATTATTCTTGTGTATTCTCATTGTGTAGAATAGAGTATTTAATACATAGTATTATAAATAGATAACTATATATAGTAATGCAAATATTGGTGTGAATTTATATTCTTTTCTTCCTATGTGCTATTACTATTACATTAGAATTTATAATCATTATAGTATCAATTTGTATCAAAGAAAAAGGAAACGACGAGCCATACAAAGTCAAATATTTTATTAGACAATAAAAAGTGAGAAGAGGTGGGCTACTTAATCGGTATAATTATTAGTCTTCCGAAGGAAAACAGAAAGATAGATACTATGCGATAAAATAATTTATTTTTGTTGATATTTGATCTTTTGTAGCGTCATCACTTTAAGTTTACGTAATGGAAAAAAATTTTTGAGACAAATCCACAGGAAAAAAATGTTCGTATCTTATCGTGACTGTTAGTTTTAAGGGCCATTTTTTGGTTTCTGAAATTATAAATGTTATGGTCATTACATGTAGAACGCTTAAACAATTCATACATTCGCTTTTTGCAATACTCTTCTGTAATTGGTCAAGCTTACTAGAAATACATAAAAAATATACATACTTAACATTTGAGAATTATATACGGAGAAAAGCATATATAGATAAGTATACTGAAGAGATTTGGTACTCTCGCTTATAGAGTTATATATTACCTTGTTAAAAACTACCCAGTATAAACTAATCGATAAAAAAGTACATATAAATAAAACTCAAAGTAGCGTCCGTACTATAATATTGACCAATATATGAGATTTAAACAAAAACCATTTTTCTAATTATTGAACACAATTTACAGTTTTAAATTAGAAAAATAATTTCTGCATTGTAAATTATGCATTGAATATCCGAAGCTTTGTTATTTCTAAAGAATACGTCCAAAAACAAATATTCTTATTATATTAAAACATTATCTAACACGATATATTTGGTATTAACATGCCTTTGGCATTTAATTATCAAATATCTTAATTATACGCATCTCTATAAGTAAAAACTTGATTGTAAATATGTGGCTTAACTTCTGCCATTAACTGCAATATTAATGAACTTTATGTAGATATACTCATTTATTGCATTTGTACAATAAATCGTGACGCGCCGCGTATTTTGCTATGGAGGTAGATATCTGATAATGCAATGAGAACTCAGACAGTTGGTGTGTTAACGTGAGGGTGAGGAAGTTGGACGGAGTGATGCGAAGTGGGCAGTGACAGCAAATGTCCGCGTTCCATTTCATTTACTTCTTGTTGTTCTACGCCTCCTATAGAGCCAGTTGAACGTGCCAGGCTATTACGTTGTCTGCACATGTACGGCGTTTCTCCAGGTGACGGAGTTTCACGACCCTGTGTCGAATAAATTAACATCCATGAATATTATATTTGTAAGCTTCATCGATATAAGATTAGCGGATAGAACGGAGCAAAAAAATAGATTAATTTTATAATACGCGAGTTATATATACATGTATCAAATATACTAACGAATGTTTGTTAGTTTTCTAGTTTTCTTTTCCACAAATATAAAAATACATTAATAATACATTAATAATAAAGTATTATTAATTACGTCATCCTCTTATGTTTATAAATCAATTGGGAGAAATTCGTACAGTCAGAGTACACTCAAAGAATATGAATCTGAGTAAAATAGGACGTCGATTTTTTGAATAATTCAAGTGTGATACCAACGTACGAATTACGTATCAAGTATGAATGAAACTTTATCTTATAAAAGATTTTTATTTTGCAGAAAATGTATATAACTGTACTTTCAACTACTTGGATGAAATACGGAATTTATGCTTCCGGATATAGTAGACGAGTAGTCGCAACTTTCACCTATAGTCGTACTCGATTCTGATTTTATGCCTTCTAAACATCGGCTGAAGTATTTTGACAGGGACAAAGATCGGGAATTTCTATCTGTCTCCGCATTAGACTAAAGAATCGAGGAATATAGTATTTCGAGATATGAACGATACGGAAATAAATTACGGCACTCACTTGTTTTGAAGGACCGCAACATGTCGCTTGATTACAAGGCTTATCAGTCTTTGGGCAATCCAATACGCAATCTTCCGAGGGAGTTTCTTTAATTTCGCTATTAGAATGATACTGAAATACAGTAAAATAAATATTAATAATTACCCTTTACTCCACATATAACAAATATTGATTTATTAATATCTTGTGCACAATATTCTTGTACTGTTATATGTATATTGCTTGTATTACACTTGTATTATTCTACTCACGTCAATAAATTCCGGCTGAATAGTTGTAGAATGTATACCCTCATTGTGGAAAAACTCTTTAACTTGCTCGGCGATTTTCATATATTCGGAAAGATTTCTACACCTTATGTGCGCACTAGCTATAATACGATCACCCGCTAACTGCCACACATGGAACTCATGTACGGCTAATACTCCGTCTACATTTTCTAACAAACGTTGCTGTATAGCATCGACCTGTATAGCAAGATGTACAAATTAAAACGATCTGTATACTCTATTCAGTTTATAACAAAATTTTGTTCACTAGCACAAATTGCACTGAAATTAATAAATTACCTGAATATGTGTTGGCACAGTCTGCAGTAAAATTAAAGCTGATTCTTGGAGTAATGGCCATACTGAATGTAGAATCAGAATGACTAATAATAGTGATAGTGCGGGATCAATGTAGAATCTATAAAAATAACAGAATTTGAAATTATATATTTAAACGATAATCATTTTTAATATATTATGATTTAATAAAATCCTCTGAGATATAGAGTACTGTGGATTGTTAAAAAGAAATAGTTTTAATATTTTCATATTTTGAAAAAAAAAAAAAAATTTTTTTTAGAATATTTTTTTTTTATATTTAGTATAGTTATAAGTACGCATTGAGAAATGTTAATTTTACATTGAGAATTTTCTATTTGTAAAATATTTTCTTATTATTTAAATCAAACTTGTCAATGAACTTGTCAATAAACTTATCAACGATATCTCGATTTTATGTTACTAATCAAATATTCAAAAAAATATGTTAAGATAAAATATTTATATAAGATATACGTAATAGAGTATTTATTATGTGTAATCACCTGTATTGCCATTTTGTGAGCCATACAATCAAGGCAGACACAATCACAATAACAGACCCTAATGCATCAGAAAGCACATGCAAGAAAACACCTCGCATATTCATTTGACTTGCATCATGGCTATGACCGTGCGCTTTCTTCACTTGAGGTGTCGAGGGTCTGTAAGCTTCATCGTTCTCATTATCATCTGTACCTACTAGAGTGCTCAGTCTATTATGACTTCGAGATATACCGTGCGAGTGACCATGAGCACTTCCATGTTCTGCAATTACATTGAATAGTATAAATATTTGCAGTTTGTATCGGTAAAATTGATTAATCTTATCTATCAAATAAGGCAGTTTCACTAATTAACAGCAAGCAAAAAGCTGCTATAGCCTTGTTAGATAATATAAACACAAAATACTTCTAATAGATATAAATGTATTTGCACCAGTAAACCTATTTCCTCTCTTGTTTGTACAAAATACAATCGTACACACACACGCACACTAGAACTAACTTTTTGTCTCTCTTGATCAAACATATCCATATATATATATATATATATATACACACACACACACACACACACGTTAGTAAAGCTATGTCTTACTTAACAGATAAGATTAATCTATTTTATCAATTAAAAGGAAATTTATAATATGAGATTAGTCAAGTGTTATAAATGTAATATATCACTTTGTGATTTTTGAATATAAATTCATCACAGCATCTGTATTATAAACATTTTTATTTTTTTGTTCCTTATCATATATCTGCAGCAGTTTCGTATTTCAAATTCTGCTGTGTCAATACTTTTATTCTGTATTGGATATACACATGTATACGTATATATGTACATATACATATAAAAATACACACTCAATAATCATTTCTTCTTTATCTTGATTCAAGACAAAACCTCTTGAACATCAATAACAAGATAACATCATGAAGTTGTTAGACAAAGAAATTTATATGTACAATTAACAGTACTTGTAAATAGTACATAATATCTTCTTTTGTGATTATGACATATGTTAAGATATTCGATATATTTATAAGTAGTCAATATATAAGATATTAACAAAATATTTTAAATAGTATTTTCTATCAAATTATTATTCACACAATTAGTATTGTCTATCAAATGGTATGTCTAACAATGCTAGACAATAACAGCAATTTTTGATAATATTTCAAACTTTTAATACGCATTTAAAATATATAAATAATAAATATTTATTATGTGATTCTTTATCTAAAATGTTTGAATTATAATAATCTTTGACAGTATTTATAAAACAAGAAGAATACATATCACACTTCTTTGAGTGCCTCCAAATATATTTCATATTCATAAGTATGAAACTTTTCCAGAGCTTGTTAAAAACAAATCAAATTTATTGTACAATACAAGCAACAATACTTACCACGGAATAAACATAAGCCTATCACATTCACCAATAAACCAAGAGCTCCAACTGCCACGAGAAGTTTGGCTTCATGTATTTCTTCTACCTCAATAAATCTTTTACATGCCTCCACAGTAATACTAAAACACAGAGCAACTAAAAAGACAGCATTTACTAATGCTCCTAATACTTCTGCTCTAGCCCAGCCAAAAGTATTTTTTGACCACTTTTTTGGTGACATCTGTAATACAAAAATGAAATATTTAAAACATACAGATTTAACATTATTGCAATGAAATATCAAAAAATAAAGTTTGACAAGATCAGACAACAATTTTGGAGCTTACCTTTACAGAGAGAAATGCTACTACTAAAGCAGCCACATCTGATAACATATGGAAACTGTCTGCTATTAATGCCATCGAATTGGTCACATAACCCACTACTATTTCCACTAAGAAGAACAAAGCTGTCAGCCATAACATTGTTAACAGACGACATTTTTTGCCTGTATAACGACCCATGATATTTGTGCAAGCCTGAAAAGATTATAAATATATAAATAAAAAATGTATATACATACATGTATGTATATACATTTACTTATATTATGTATATTTTTTTTATCTTAAGATATCCTAAACATCTTCAAGGATCCTCCTGATGAATAATTATAGCTATCTATCGAATGATATATATTTTTCTAAATATCTAATAAATGAGTTAATAACTATTTATTTATAAAGAACATTGTGCAATTTTGAAAAAATAATTAGTTATAAAAAGAAATATTCTATTGAGTAACTTTATCATTGTTGACGTAGTAAGTATATGTAACCAGAAGATCTTGTCATTATATTATACCTATTCATACCTATTCATACTTATTCATACCTGATTCACAGGAGCAAACGAGGAGGAAGTGTTAGTAGTAAGAAATCGTTTCTTAGTAAAAAGAACAGTGGCGCTTAATAATGCAAAATTGACGGTAACTTGCGCTACTATTAAGGCACAAAAGACTCAAATGAATTCTATCGTATTATCTTTGCGTGCTCTTTGTTTGTTTACGGGAATAAAGACGCGCGAGTTTCAGACGATCCTCCAACGTGAGGGACAACGGCCTGATTTACGATATCAGATCACGGCGATCGCGGAACCGAAGTGATTCTCTCGTTCGGGTGATCGAGAGCGACTAGGTCGCGCGCTACGTGAGCTCAAGTCTCGTCAAAGCAATTTTTCCTTATATCCATTCCCCATAAATCCGGCATGAGAATGAGAAGGAGAGAGACAGGAGGAAGAGACAGGGAGATAGAGGAACGAGAATGAATCACCGGGCACTGTGGCGAAGCAAGAAAGGTACGTGAATCATCGCACAGAGAAAAAATAATACTCCGTGGATCGGGAAACTGTCGTGTGTATCGAAGCGAAAAATCGATCTCATCTATCCTCTAGATATTCTCGGCGAGATTATAGAATGTGCTTAACACCCGAGAAAAAAGGGAGAGAAGAGCAAGCGTGCTTGCGTTCTCGAGTGCGAGTAAGAATGCACTCACCTGCAGGAGAATTCGTCGAGGCCGTCTCAATGCTCCACGCGTCTCACCGTGATTGTATCAAGTGACACTGATTAAATACGGAGTGTGGGAAACGTTCCTGAACATGTTCCACGCGCGAAGCGGTGCGTGTCGCGACGATTGGCAGCGGCGTGCATCGATCCTTGTACCACAAAGCTGCGCTGCTCCTAAACATAAACATTTACTCCATTGTCGTGCGATCGTGCGTACGCGTAATACGCCTCGCTAGCGAGTACTGACGCGCGCATACACGACGATATTTCACGACGCTCAAAGCCGACTGATTCATCCCTCGCCAGCCATGACGAACGCGCACAAATGTAATTGGTGGCACGGCATGCACACGACGAGATTTCACGTTGCAAAAGGCTCACGTCCGATGTCTGACGTTACAATCGCGGACGAAACGACTGCGATACTCTCGCTTCGATAGATTTCGAGAGAACGTTCGATATCCAATAGGAGCGTCCGTTCGTCGGAAGATGTGCGGTAAATTGGCTCCCTCATTGGACGCCGAACGCGTTCTGGAACTTTTCGATATCAAACACTGCGGTCGATGATGCAACTTCACGCGATACATCCCGATGTGGGCCACTGCGTCTGCGCAAACTATATAACTTTGGTATTTATTTAAAATTAAAAAACGTGTTAAGTTCGTATTAGTTTGGTTTGTAAAAAAACTTTGTAACACTTGAATCTGCGGTGAGAATTACGTAAAAGTAAAAATTGCAGTTTTATCTCATCCTTTCAACTTCACGTCGATTTTGTCAAAATTGAAATGATGAAATTTCAAGTGTCAAAGAAGTAACGCAAATTTAATAGAGAGATTGTCTTACGACAATAAAATCTAAGTTTTTCCACATTTTGCAAATTCTAAATAACGTTTGCGCAATTGTAAATTTAGGAAGAGCATTTCTGCACGCAAACAAGTAACGAATTTTGCAGAAAAGTTTAATCTATTTTGTATCTTGACATTATAATCATTGTTTTGCATGTTATGTACAAAAATAAAAAAAAGCTTCCAATAAATATATCCCGAACGAAGAGAAAATTACTTTGAACTTCTCTTCAATCATGCAAAATACAAAATAATGTGAAAACAAAGAGAATACTCATTTTCAATTGTTTCTAAACATTGCTCAGTCTTGACTGATCGACAATAGTGATGACGTGCGTTTCGCATTATGAGAACCAATGCACATTTGATGTTGAATCGAACGATTAATAGCGAGTTGTATCTTTATTATTTCAAATATTTGTAGCACAGGCACAATACGTTCAACTTAATGCTTCCAGGGCACTTGATGAACCCGGAATCGATCAATCGATCTAAACGTCGGACATATGCAATACCACATGTTCGCAACAACGTGAGGTGTCGAAAAATCACTTTCGAACGCAAGGTGTACGTGTGAAAACAGAATTCTCTCTCGTAATTTCTTCTCCCCTAACCCTCCTGTTAAACAATTCCGCAGCGGCTTGGATATATCGGCGATTCTTTCGTATAAAAAGTTTATACAAATAAAATTTACAATTAGATTGGACGTAACGCGCGTACAAAATCGAGACACACCTAGGCACAACGTAAGTACATGTGTTAAAATTACAATTTTCTTTTACAATCCTACAAAAGTGAACGAAACGTCGTCTGTATGGTAAACGCTGAACTCGGCAGTGGTATGGATGCCGGTGTAAATTTGTTCATTAGATGAGAAGTGATGAGAAGCGATGAGATTTCTAGAATCTGTATGAATTTCTGGTATTTTTCCATTTTATCCGAAAATCAATGCTCATTTTGAAAAAAAAAAAAGAAAAAAACTTTCTTTCTACACTTTTATTAGATATCCATCGACAAAAAATAAAGACAAAAAAAGTCCTAAAGAAAAAAGAAAGAGATAAATGCGTCCGACATGAAATCAAAAAGATTTCATTATATCACCAGAACTAGAGATGTGTAACATCTCAGATACATACACACATACATCCAATACACACCAACGTATACATACATTCCTGTACGAAAGATAGAAATGCTCTTATATATGTACAATGCAAATTACAATATTTATAGTACAAAATACGATTTTATCTTTTCTCACTTTAAGAGCCAAATTAAAATTCACTTCCTGCATTTTAAATATAATTGTTCTTTGAGTATATTTTTCGCATTTCGTCATAAAATCCAAAACAGACAAGCGCCATTAGCTTTGAATAACCGGTATAACATGAGAGACAAAAGACTTTAGTACCATTTCGTGTCTAAACAATAATAGATCTACGAACATTTTTTTTATAAATATAGAACCTAACACTTATGATTATCATTTATTATCGTATTTAATTTACGCTATAAATGCGCTCATTCTTCATAAAATGGCAGAATAAAAAAATGCGAAGAATCTTACTGAACACGTAAAACTCTTAAACTTAACTTTATACAAACGATAATGCGAGCTGCATCAAAATAGCGTGAGAAATATATTTTTAATAATGCTATACGATATATTTCGCGTTAAATCGATATTAGATATGCGGGTAAATTCAATGTGATAAAACTATTACACATCTATTTACATTAAAGGAAAATGAAACTTCTTAACAATACTATATTCCACAGAAACTAAATAAGCAAGTAAAAATTCTCATCTCGTGAATAATGAAAACGAAATTTTCTATGCTAACAGTACTATATATTCTGAAATTTTGGCTTTCGTTGTAAGAAATATCATTGATCATAGCTCTTATTTGCGCTCTTTCTTTTGTAATAAAAACGAATCTTTAAATTTATATCGAAAATGCAAATCTCTAAGGTTTAACATTGTTTCAGGAAGTTGTGTAGTTCTACAATGTGTAATCATCGTTCGTACAATTTTAATTTGTAAAGAGCAGCTTTTAGGATATTACGCCCAGCTCTGTAATACCACTGCCGGGTTGCACGGAGATGAACGGGGTCCAGAGTACCATACGTTTGAATTTATTACAAAGTCACATTTATTATCTCGCATCAGCTATTTTAGCATCATCGATAATACGAACCTGCTAATTCTATGTACAATTTACCGACTGTGCGCGCGCGCGCGTCTTCTTCTTTCCTTTCGAAATAAAACAATAATTGATAATATTAATAGTAATAACGTATCTCAAATCTTTTCAAAATTTCTTCTTCCCTCTCTCTTTCTCTTCCTTTCTTTCTCACTCTCTCTCTCTCTTTCTCTCTCTCACTTTCACCTCGTTGATATATATTTAAATTTTTTTTTGTTTTAATAAATGTGCTGAAAAATCGGTATAAATGTAAACCTACGAAAAGGAGTAATATTATCGCAATAGTCCATCGTAGCTTAGACAAAATTTGGAAGAACTGTAACGCCGTTGTTCTCGCGTTTTTTTCTCCTATTTCTACTATTGCCAACGCTATTTTTATCAAGTTTTAGAAAATCGAACGGATACTCGTTAAATGATTATTCTCTACATCACGAGTACGAATCGACCTAAACCGTCACAGTTTACGATGTCGAGCACCATTTGGCTGTCGATAATAATTAACAGCGAATTGAACAAATGAAATTTCGACGAGTCTAGAATCGCTATCTCGTTTCTTTCCCTTTCTTTCTTTGTTTTTCCTCTCGATTCGCTATCAATTATGCTACGTTTCGCGACGTTGTCGATAAACTTCGATCGATATTAAATACGAGCTAATATCTAATCACTTACGTCTAAATCACTACCATCGGTACTATCAACGATGAGCTTTCAGTTAGTTTTTTCTCGCTGCGTATCGCGATGTCGGCAGCTACGGACACTTGACACTAATACTGAATGACGCTGACTCATTCTCCCCTAAGTTTCTCGCCTACCTATCCGCTATCGTCGTGCTTTACATACGCATCTAACAATTAATTTAATTCAAACAACGCTTCCCTATTTGATCTATCAATATTCTATCAACTGTCCTAGCGACCAACATCGTGCTCGAGACAGCGGTAACAATTTGTTTATATAGAGTGCTACAGGTCTTCCACAATTTTTCTAAGATAGTAGTAATTACTTCGTAGTAATAGTTTTGCTAACCTGCAACCGCTTCGCCCCACTTGGCTTGGGCTAGGATCGGGAGGCATGGGGCGGCGGTATGGTACTTCCTTTCTCTTTCTTTCTTCCTCTTTTGATTGGTATTCGATCTAAATCTAGTATTTGGACGAAGTGCGAGGATGGGTCGTGCGTGCTTTTGCTTCCTAAATCGAGCGTGCGAAATCCTTACAATCTTTTTTTCATTTTTTTTCTTCTTACTTTTAGCCGTAAGCTTTTTACTTTCTTGTTTTTCCTTGACCAGTTTTACGATTTACTTTTGTTAATTAATTTATATACGATACGTATTATCCTCGGAAAGAAAAAGTAAAAAGAAAGAGAATATCGCTATTACAGCGGAAGCTCGATGTAATGCCAGACTCGCGAGTATGAATCGTAAGGGTAACAAATTCTCAGTTTGCAAAAAGAGATTCTCAAAAAGTGGCACCATGAATAAATCGACCAATTAGAGTATCTAATTTCATGCTGAATCTCTCTAGAGCATTTTTAAATTACAAGAAATCTACTATCTTATTAGACAATTATCTTCAGCAAATTTATCATTCTCTATTCCCAAGTTTGGGATTGGTTATGAAAAAATGTGCTAATACTTAAAAATATCGCTACAAACGAAATAATAAAAAATGGAAAAAAATGATTAATTGCGTTGAAAAAATACAACTATGCTGTCTCTTAAACTTAACCAATGATACCGTTTGTGTGTCCCGTCTATATATAAGACAGATACTTGTTAAAATAAAGAAGATGGCACTACATCAAGTCAATGTCAAGTGCTACTTGCACACACAGAACCGACAGAGCAGATGTTCGCAAGCGACTACTTAGTTTTTTTACTTGCACGTCAGCAAGCTGCTCTATTCCGATACATAGACGAAGCATGAATCTAATTAGTGAAAATATACACGAACGATAAGTAGCCAAGAGATAGCATTACATCGAGTTTCTATACATGTAAAAAGAAGAGAACAGCGGGAAATCATGGAGCAGCCCTGAGAGAGAGCGAACAACGCGCCTGGGAATAGTGCATGTGCGCCTGTGTAAGTGTGAATGTGTGTGTTGCATGTCTGTTGTCTGTTTTTGTATGTGTACGTGTGAATATATGGATCTCATGAAAACGAACGTTTCATCACTCAACGTGTAAATTGCGAATTTACTTATTAGTTACTCCTTTTAACGTTTACTTTAACCTCAAGTCTTAAGAGTCTTGTGACAAGAGTCTGCGCACCCGTGCCTCGAGTTTGTGTACAAATGACAACCTTCTACGCTGAATATCGACACTTCTGCAACAGAGAATAAAAAAAAAAAAACGAATAGGCACGTGAGATATATCGTCCTGCAAGCAGCATTTTCTGTGCAAAAGGGAATTTCGTGCGAATAAATCTCACCGTCAGGTAATTCATATAATTTCCTAGGAAGAGAGGCAAAGTAGGGATGTCGTAAAGCTTCTTCCGCTCCTATCCGCTGATCAGGATTCAGTTGTAGGAGCGACGACGCCATACTGTCACCTTCGGCGATATCGTATAACCGTGGGAACGAGAGACCTAGCTTCCGCGGCGGATAAAATAACAGTCTGTGTGCCTTGTATCCAGGCAGATGCGTGACACCGGGCCAAGTCTCTTCGGTAGGTGTGCCCAAGACGCTAAATATCTTATCGAGTTGGTTGTACGTACAACGTACACCTGGGAATGTTGGTTCGCCAGTTAACATTTCCACAAATATGCAACCTACTCCCCACATGTCGAGCGAGGTGGAGTACTCTGTAGAACCTAAAAGAACGTCGGGCGGTCTATACCATAAGGTCACGACTTCGTGTGAGTATGTATGCGATGGCACGGATTTGGCCCTTGCTAGCCCAAAGTCTGCCAATTTAAGTTCTCCTATTTCGCTGATTAACAAATTCTGTGGCTTTACATCTCTGTGCAGTACTCTCCTAGATGTATTAACACACATTAGTCACATACATCACGGGACGGGACATCGCGAGATATTGCGATATATCGGCACATTACTCGGTAATTACCTGCGATGACAGTACGCCAGTCCTCGTAACAGTTGAAAGAGAAACAATTTCACGTTACGTGTATCCAGCCCACCGTTGCCGCTCCCGTACCTCTCCATGTATTGCGATAAGTCGGTGTGAACATACTCGAATACGAAAGTGAGTGTCTCGCGTGTATGAATGATATCGTGCAGAGTCACGATATTGCTGTGTTTCAGCTCTTTGAGAAGACTCGCCTCGCGAATGGCAGTAAAAGGAGCTCCCTCCTCCTCTTGCAGTCTAATTTCTTTAAGAGCCACCACCTGATTGGTAAGGTGGCTGTAGCCTTTGAACACTGTGGCATATGATCCCTCTCCTAACTGCTCTAATTTTATGTAAGCTTCGGATTTACCGAACGGCGAATCTCCCTGTAAGAGAAACAAAATAAATCAGAGATATATATTTTCAATAACGTCGGAACGCGCGCGACAAATGTAATGTTATTATTACCCCAAAGGCAGAGAATCGTTTAGTTCTTCTAGGAGGTGGGTCTGGGCCGAGGAAAACCTCAGATTTGGGTCGCGGCGGACGTCGGGGTCGTAGGATTACTCTCGCTTCTTCCCGTATGTCGTCGTCGAGAAGCTTAGAATCGCTAGAAACGGAAAGCTGCCGGTGCACTCTTTCGTGATCGCCCACGCCTGTCCATTCTGTGACATCCAATTTCTGTCCTTAGAACATTCTTAAAATAATAGCACTAGAAAATACACGCTGGGTCAACGATATTAATGTGAAAATTTTGCAGTATATGGATACCCTATTTGTAAAAGTTATTTTATGTAACACACGCATTTCCCAATGTTATCTACGTGTTTGAATAATTATAAGAAATAACTATTTTACAGAAATTAACCAAATAATTTCCCATGATTTCCAAAAAGTTTCCTTTTGTTATTACACACGAAATTAACTTTTCGTTCTCATTTTATTTATATATAAAAGATTCAGAGATATATTTACATACTTATAAAGAATAATATCAGATATTATAATGTAATTATTATCAGATATTATAATATCATATATTTGAGAGCTTATTCTTTTAATAAACTCACCATAACGGCGATCTTTGTCCGCAGGAATATTGCCATTTGGCTCCAAACGGTCTAGGAACTCCTCAGAATAGCCATTGTACGGTAATTGGCTTCTAGTTGTAGCATCATCAGCCTCTTCTTTTGATATAGCTTTAACAAAATAAATATTTTGATATTATGATGATTACTTTTAACTAGCAAATAATTATTTAATTTAATAACTAATGATTATACTAATAAATATTATACAATGAAGATTTTTATACTCCACTAAGGCATATCTGTAACAATAATAATCAAGTACATAAAAATATTTCATGTATTAATCTATTTGTAAAAATAATATGGTTAGTTTGGCAAAATCAATCTCTATTAATATTAAAAAAAAATGTTAAGGAAAACATAAATGATATATTGGTCACTTTAAGCCTCTCACAATGTATTATATTTTATATATCTTCTTATATATATTTTTGCACATTACACATAACATTTTGGCATAAAATACTTACAAAGTCGCCCGAAACTGTGACTGAGGCGTTTCTTTAATTTTTGTACTCTGCTGAGAGCACCGCCTTTTTTCTCCCGCATTGTCACAGGCCCTGCACACAATGAACATAATATTTAGACAGCAATAGAATTGAAACACTGAGTCAAGCAAGTAAGTTTAGACAGCATGACATATCATGATGGAAGGCCAAGAACATCAGAGTAATTCAGACATGACAGATTATTACATGTATGATGATGTCATACACTATGCTATGCCAGTGCTCCTGGATCTTATTAATAATGATGATAGAGGCATATATGTATCACGGACATTCCTCTTAAGTGATACTATACAAGGAATATAATGGCTTAAGAAATTGTTGTATAATTTATTAGGAAAGAAAACATATGGCCATATTATTTACCTTGATTCATTGAAAACATTTTTATAAGTGTATAAGCAATTATTATAATTATATATAAGCAATTATAGAAAAATTTCATTCAAACCTATTAGATAATTTTTAGATGGGACAAAGCATATTACTTTTAGACTGTTTTGTATAAATATACATAAAAAGAAAGGAAAAAGGGGTGAGATATATATATATATATATATACAAATAACAAATAAAGTAAAACAGATCCTGTTCAGTTCCTGTCACAGCTGATAAAACAAATATGATATGTAAGGAGCAACTAAGACAGAGTGATTCGATTCATTCTGAATACAGATTATTTGTTCATTCATAAGATCATGGAGGACAACAGGTTTCTACAAAGGTGAAAGTATATACTCGACTATATACGCAAGTATATGCATTCGGCATATAGCATCAATTCAACTGAAACAGCAAACTGTTATTTTTCCTGGAGTAAGTTTTACAACAAAGCGAATTCAGCAACAGCTACTAAACGTAATTAAAATTTTGGTACTTCGTTACGATACATATATACGTCACGTACAGTCACACATATCACGTAGGCAAACAGTAGCATAATACACACACACACACACATACATACACACACACACACACACACACACACACACACACACGACGTACGCGCGCGCACACACATACAGCACGCATACGTTGCAGTTGCAGCACAGGTCAATGAACTAATACATATTAGTCCCACTCGTCGAATAATTATAGGCAAAATTACATGAAGGTTTTCGAGTGCCAATTGACATAGCGACCTCCGTTTCTTGCATGTCCTCGCACGTTACATTTCGTGCGAAAGATCGCGCTGTTGAACCACTCGTAGCATTCGTGTCGCACAATTCGAAAATATACAATAGTTCTCCAGCAGCACAATACTCCGTTCTTTTCTACGTGTTCTCTACTTCTCGTCTCCGGATGATAAAAAAGCGCGTCCGATGAGTAGCAGCATGTCTCAATTCTATCGCGACCGACGAATCTACGCGAATCCGTTTGTTGCGCCGGGTGAGAAAAGTGATGCGAGATGCGTGCGAGATCGGAGTTTCTCTCGTGCGAGGTACTGGAGCCTCGTCTTTCTTCCTCCTCTGAAGTAACATCGGTAAGCGATACTGGGACATGTGTGCACATGTGTGAACATACACACATACACGCAAGCGTACATGTATTCTCTCTTCCTTTCTTCCCATCGCTATCGCACTACCGATGGTTGTCACTCCGTCCTTCTTCCATCTTCGCGATCCCGGAACGGAACTCACTCACTCACTCACTCACTCACTCACTCACTCACTCACTCACTCACTCACACTCACTCTCTCTCTCTCTCTCTCTCTCTCTCTCTCTCTCTCTCTTAGTCACTCTCACCCTCTCTCTCTCTCCCCTCACCTCGTTCACATGCGCGCACAAAAGCAACTGAAAGCCGATAAGGTAAAAAAAAGCCGGAACGTCATTGAACGAACGCAATGAGGAAACGCGTGCCCGGTGCACGCATCCGCACGACTTACCCTCTTTGCTCTTGGAGGCAGTCGAGCCCTTGTCCGGACAGTGCATGATTACTCATTCGCTTGCACGCATGGAACACATCACATATGGGCGGTGACGCACTCCAGTGCGTGCCTGTGTGCGCGGCGCGTACGTCGCCGTCGTCGTCGTGTGTTTTTTCTCGGCCGATGCTCCTGCTGACACACGGGTGGCGTGTTGTTGGCTGGCTCGCTCGCTCCTTCGTTCACTCGTGTGGCCCTCTCACGTCGCTCGTCCTGTCTCGTATTTCGTTGGCGGCGCACGCACGATCCCCGCCGTGTCCGCCGCGCGCCATGAAAGCGCCTATCGGATTCTCCCCCGTAGATGATCGCCGGATGCACAGGGACGGGACACGGGATATCGCTCTTACCACTGCGCGAATTGTCCACAACTGTCCGAGAGACGAGATATCGCCAGCGCGAGAATCACCTGGCCGGGTGCACACGACGGGGCAAGGTTCACGTCGATGCACTCTCTCTCTTTCTCTCTCTCTCTCTCTCTATCTCTCGCTCTTTGCCGCTTGCCCCCTCTCTCTCTTCCTTTCTCACCGGGAGATCACCGCATTGTAGATCACCACTGTTGTCGGCGACAACTTCTCTCCTCTTCTGCACTTTTCCGTTGCGCTACCCTGGTGACGGTGGGTACCAGCGCACGCCACTACTACCTCCTGCGTATCATTCGCGATTCGGCCGACTCCTCGCCGAAGAAGCGCTCTGCTTACCGCGATATTGCCGTCTCCTGCTTCTTCTTCTTCTTCCTCCTCCTCCTCCTCCTCCTCCTCGCCCTCCCCGTCAAGCCCTCTTGCACCTTACACAAAAGTCGCGCATACTACGCAACAGCGATCTCTCATCATGGAGGGTGAGATACTCGATCGATGAGTCGATAATCGCTTCTTCTACTCGTTGCTAAATCGATGGCTCTATTGCATTCTCGATTCTTTCATATTTGATTCGATATTCGATATTGGGCACATATTGGCGATCAGCAAGAAAAAAAATAAAACTGTTTTGTAATTATTGTAAAATTTGTGGATTTGATTGGTGCATACTCTTAATTTCAGCTGAATCTAAAAGCACGTATCAATCAAATTTACAAATTTTACACAGTTGCAAAATAGTTTTTTTGCTGAACGCAGTCATCGTTCGACTTTAAAGCCAGCGGCACACGGTGCTTGTTTTCGAGCTGGATTGCTTGCTGGATGAAAATACTGCGTTCTGATTGGTGCATTTCCATCCATCTTCGGAAATGTATCAATCAGAACGCAATATTTTCATCCAGCAAGCAATCCAGCACGAAAATAAGCATTGGGTGCATTCAGTACTACAACCGTTCACTGAGCGCTCAATGAACTTTTACATTTGATTGGTATATTCCTTTAGATTTAAAAATATACACCAATCAGATGCAAGAGCTCACTTAGCACTCAGTGAGCGGTTGTAGTACTGAATGCACCCACTGTGTGCCGCTGGCTTTACATATGGTCGGTGGGATCACAGTCCTTGGTCCACGGTCCAATGAAAGAAGCTATTTAATCTTGCTGGACGTAACGATTTGGAAAGAAAATTATACATTAAAGAATTAACGGACATATTTAACTTTGTTAACGGCCGCTAGATTTTTAACAGCAAGGTAAATGACATTTTTATCTTCATTTTTATTAGCGTTCGGTATTTTACACTACATTATTGAATGGTATGTCCTGACATAACCTTTAGAGAAACATCATTTTTTTCATCTTTGCGGTTTCTACATTAATTTTATTATTAATAATTATTATTGTCCCAATTCGTGAAAAACACATGCATTATTTCGTGAAGATACAAATATGCGATGATATGGCTGCATCAAGATTGCATCTTGTATCTTAGTTGCATCTGTTCTTTGTTGCATCTCTTCACATTTTACAAATTTGTTAAATAAAAGAAAATGTGTCTAAATTTTGGAAGAAGAAAGTGGAAAAAGAAGATTTTCATATTTAATTGAAAAGGACCTCTGCTAATATACAGGATCAAATACTGTACAGAGAGATTTATTAATTGTAATATATTATATTACAATTATATTATATTAATTGTAATATATTACTGAATAACATATTTTAATTTATTATTTATTATTAAATTTATTATTGTTAAATATAGAGCATTACTTATTATTTGCTGAAGAATAAGCAAAATGTATATAACAATCAATTTAAAACTAAGAGCCAGATTATGGATAGATAAATTTCATTAATGAGATATTGACAGTATGTTTTAATCACCTTAATATAATATTTGATGAATTAATAAAAAATACACTATAGTAAAATACTAGAAATTGCAAAGATGCTATAAATATTGTAAGTGTAACACTTACATATAAATATATTAGTATATACACAAGGCTCGATTAGAATGATAATATTATTATTTTTAATCGTTACTGAACAATGGGAATTATATGATACAAGAGTCATATCTATATATCACTAATTTGTATTATTGTGCAGTGTTTGATCCTGTTAATATATGGCAGTGGGCAAATCTCTCAGTACTGTGGTGCATTCTAGCTGCTGTTTGAAAAACCAGTACAACTTCTATAAAACTGCTATGACTTCTTTGCTGGTTCCTCCGATGTCAGTCCGTGGAATGACTTGTTTGGATCGTGATGCATTTGCAACAGTCGTGAACATACCAATATTAAAATTAAAAAGTAATACCATTATTTCAAACATTAAACCTATCATAAAAAAGTACATCTTAAAGCTACCTGAATTTAAACCAATTCATAAGACAAGCGACGAAGTTATTGTTTATCTAAATCCAGAAATTGTTACAAAATTCGAGGATATTACCGAAAATGATAGACAATCTCTGGTGGGTCAGTATGAATACTTTAGCACTAAGAGCATTACACTAAAGTATGAGAATTGGCGTGGCCATGAGATATTAAAAGCAATTTTGCCAGAAGACATTCAACCTCCTGCAGCATACAGCTTGGTAGGACATATTATGCAATTAAATCTGCGTGATATACATTTACCCTACAAAACTATTATTGGTCAAGTGTTTCTTGACAAGACTCCGAATGTACAAACAGTAGTAAACAAAGTAAATGCTATTGATACAACATTTCGATATTTTACTATGGAGATCCTAGCTGGTGAAAAGAATACAGTAACAACCACAAAAGAACATGGTTGTACATATCAGTTTGATTTTGCGCGAGTTTACTGGAATCCACGTCTATCTAATGAACATACACGTTTAATAGCATGCATGAAGAAAGACGATGTTCTATATGACGTATTTGCAGGAGTGGGACCCTTTGCTGTGCCTGCTGCGCGTAAAGGTGTCAAAGTACTCGCAAATGACTTAAATCCTGAGTCGTACAAATGGCTTCAGATAAATGTTACTGCTAACAAAATAAAGAATAACTTCAAAGCTTTTAACATGGATGGGAGAGACTTTTTAAGGAACATTGTTAAGAATGATATTCTATCTAGACGCGATCGAGAACTACATGGTTCCGAGCATATAATCATGAATTTACCCTCGTCGGCTGTTGAATTTTTGGATATATTACCTGATTGGTTTACACAAGATGAGCTTAAAAAGGTCTGTCTTAAACCACCTACATTCCATGTATATTGTTTTGTAAAAACGGATAAAACAGATGATATTTGTAAGCTTGGAAAATTATTGGTTGAAAAAAAGATTGATTGTACACTGTGTCATGATTCTCTTGTCAGTCTACATAATGTTAGAGGTGTTTCAACAAACAAAGAAATGGTTCGAGTATCATTTTTGCTGAAAGAAAGCATGCTCGAAGGCAAGGAGCCAGCAATGAAGAAAGCTAAAATAGAAGAAGTATTGTGTGATAATTCATTCGTATGTAACGATATTACAGAAAATAATGGGAAAGAAGAAGAGCAATCAAAAGAATAAAAATGTTTTTAAAGTGGCTACAGTTCGCAGTATCAAGTTGAAAGCTAAAGCACAAAAGGTAGTCACTAATCTGAAAAAAGTAAGTAATGGATAATTGCAGATTGTGCATTAACAAGTGAAATAATCATTACAAGATTACAATTTATAATTGTGTAAAATTCTTAAACTATCTCCATTTTTATACAAAAGATTTGAAACTCACATGCATGCAGAAATACCTGAAAATGTTCACAATAATAAAGTGTTAAAAATACTTAGCGGAAAATTCGATTATTTTTATACTCTGAAACCAGCTTGATGCAAAGGGAAATAAGATTGCAAAAAAAGATAAAACAGTCAATATGGACCAGCTACTTGAGGATTTGCGTAAAGACATGCAAGGGTCCAGCTCTAAGGCGAATACCACTCAAAAGAAACATACCAAGGCAAATAAGAAACGTGTAGTATCTAAGATTGCACTAGAGCAAACGAATGAAACAGCTGCAATGATAGAACAAATGCAACTTTGATGGAAATAATAGATTAATGTAATGTAATGTATATTTTAATTCAGATATATATATGTGTGTATGTATGTATGTATATGTATATATTTCCATTACATATGTGTATATAAAAAAAGTACAAGACAATAAAATTATCATTTTCTTTCAATATTATGTTTTTCTTGCCTCACTTGGTCATATATTTTTCATAAGAATAACCGTTACCAGAATGAATGTGAATATATGTGAATGTATATATAAACAAATTCGATAAGAAATTTACAATAGACAATTTGCAAATTATTCCTTTGATAGACTTGAATTACATTGTACGTTAAGACGTTATATATATTAAGATATTATATACATATTTCTAGTTGTGCATTAAGACATTATTTCCGATTATCTTCTCTCTTTTATAGACTTTTTAATAGACTAATATCTAGTTGGTCTTACATGTCATTATTTTGTCGAAATTTTACAATACAAAATACTAAAAATAGATAAAGTAAGGGTATCAGAAATGTGTGTGTGTGTGTTATGTATAGTTGAGAAAAAATAGATTGTTATAACATTCTGTTTTTCTGCATAAAAGAAATAAAATATATAAATTCATTTTTTTGTTTTACATATGTAGAATTGCATGCTAAAATGGATCAATGTCCAGCAAGCTTGATAGTTGTCGGAAATGAAATTTTAAATGGACAGATTGTTGATACCAATACATCATATTTAGCAAGAAGTTTGAAGGCTGCTGGTTTGAGTTTGCAGAGAGTTACAGTCGTTCCCGATGTGGTACGTATCATATTTTTTTTAATCTTTATGTAATTTTTGTAATTTATATCAATAATTATGATATCTATTGCTTTTTCTGTTGTTTCTACAATCGTTTCTCTATTAGGTGGATGATATTGCTAAAAAAGTAAAAAATGCCTCACAGGAGTATCCTGTTGTATTTACATCCGGTGGTGTTGGTCCTACTCATGATGATGTAACTTATGAAGCTGTAGCAAAGGCTTTCAGATTAAAACTTGAATCACATCAAGAATTACTTGATACCTATATTCGGATGAATCCTAATCAGCCAGAGATAAAACGACTCGCTATTGTCCCCAATCCTTGCAAAATAATTAATGTCAAGTCTACAGGTACATGTTCTATAATGATATATTAAAATTTATATATTTCTATTATTTGATATTTTCCACAGAATATACTTCTGTTTGAATGTGTGGATCAAAATTAGAAGAATCTACGATGTATGGAGCTTTATTTAGTTTAATGTCTTTAATCATGATATTTTATATTATAATTTCCAGAAGTTTTTCCAGTGATAAGTGTAAAAAATGTTTATATACTGCCTGGATCTCCTAAATATTTTGAGGCTGCAGTAGACACGATAGTTCCTCAATTAAAAGGATTCACGCCGTTACACTTTGAACACATAAATATCAAATTGAACAAATTGTCTATAGTGGATATATTAGATAAGCAAGCAAAACGATGGGATGGCAAAGTGAGAATTGGCAGTTACGTTCAATCAGAACCACAGACTTTTACGAAAATTACCTTGGAAGGATCGAAAGAAGCAGTGGCCGAAGCAAAGGAAGAACTTCTATATTATCTGCCAGTGCAAAAACTTATGAACCTGGAGCATGGATTGAGTCATTTTCAAATGAATGCTCTTCTCGAGGATAATGAAGCATATATTAAGTGTGCGTTGAATATAGTACAGGAATGTTATGATAGGTATGCGCGATGAATAGCTGTAATTTTGAATTCAACATATACGTTATATGTTCGCAATACGTATGTATATTTTTCCAGATATAAATCTGATGAGATTTTTATAAGTTTCAACGGTGGTAAGGACTGCACGGCAGTCTTGCATTTAGCTGCCATTGTCGCCAAATCGCGCGATATCTCGTCATTGTTGTGTCTATACGTGACAGCGGATTCCTTTCCGGAAGTAAGTTCCGGACTAACGATTGAGCAGTGTCAAAATTAAGACTTTAATCTTTATTTATATATTCGCGCACAGGTGGAAGCATTCGTAGACCTAGCATCCAAATATTACGGTTTGGCGATCATTCGGAAGCCACGGCCCGTGCGATCTGCAGTGTTGACTTTACTGGAAGAGAAGCGCAATTTGAAAGCAAGTCTCATGGGTATGAGGAAGGACGACCCGGGCTCGGCAAATCTGCAACCGTTCGCGCTCACCGATCCGGACTGGCCACAATTGATGCGTGCCAACCCTATTTTAAATTGGTCGTACAATCAGGTGTGGGCGTTCCTGTTGAAGCACAATGTCCCTTATTGCTCGCTTTACGATCAGGGATACACGAGCCTCGGTAACAGGAGCAGCACGATGAAGAATCCGCTGCTGAAAGATCCCAACGATCCTTCGTCTTACTTACCAGCATACACTTTGACTGACAAGTCTGCCGAAAGAAGAGGCAGATTGTGATAAAGCACCAAAGCAAGATTAGTGTTTGAATTTGAATTTGGTATTCTTAGTGAATTTCACGCACAACCGCTGGCGTTCACCAGTATTGTTACATATTTTTATTAATTTTAATATTGTTAAGTTTCTTCCAGATATATCGATTTTTTTTTTAATTACGAGATGAGTAACACAGTTTTATGAATATTAGCAATCAATTGAAAAAATATTGAAGCTTCCTCAATATTTTTTTTTTAACGCGCACTTCGTCCGCAAGTGCTTATGTATCATATCGAAGAATAAATCAATTCAATCAGAGAAAAACTGTCGACAAGAATTGTCCAACCATAGCGTGAGATGAGAGCGATATTGCTAACAGATAGCGTCGATGATTAACCGACGCAGGCGTGGAGGCGCATATATTTGCTGACCATCGGCAAAGTTAGAGATAATCCTCAGCTGATCCTCCGCTACGAAGCCATTTAAGCCGGCGAATTGAGGTTTCGCGGATTTGAATCACCGCGAGAAAGATATAAAAATACGGCGATACGAAGGAGCGAAATAAGGCGAGGGATTGGCGAACGATCGACATGTCCAACGGAAGCATTCGTTGGGCGGCGAGGATCCTACCAGCAGAGCCACCGCGATTGCTGGGATGGAACGTCCCTGCCGAGGAATTGGTCCATATACCGGAACATTGGTTGGTCTACCCCGAACCCAATCCCTCCCTTCACTACCTGCTAGCCATCTTGTACACTCTCTTCACTTTCGTCGCGCTGCTTGGGAACGGATTGGTCATATGGATATTCTGCTCGTAAGTGTTTTATCTGACTATCGCAAACAACTTGCAGTATCGAAGTTCAAATTTAAACAAAGTTTAAGAGAGTTTGTATCATATCTAAAGCTTTTTTTTTCTTCTCATCTTTGCACACAGAGCCAAGTCGCTGAGGACACCTTCGAATCTGTTCGTGGTGAACTTGGCGTTCTGCGATTTCATCATGATGTTGAAGGCGCCTATTTTCATATATAACTCCTTCAACACCGGATTCGCGACGGGTCATGTGGGATGTCAGATCTTCGCCTTCATGGGGTCGCTCAGTGGCATCGGAGCAGGCATGACGAACGCTGCCATCGCTTACGACCGATACAGGTATCGCGAGATCGTCTTCTGGTGTACGTGTCAAATTGATCTTCAACCAATTTGAGAAACAGACATGCCAGATTGGACATGGTAGATTGTGCCACCTATTCCTAACATTCGCCAATTATCAGTACCATAGCCCGACCACTGGATGGGAAGCTATCGCGCGGTCAAGTAATTCTCTTCATCGTACTGATCTGGACGTACACAATACCCTGGGCGTTGATGCCGCTGATGCATGTTTGGGGTCGCTTCGTGCCCGAGGGTTTTCTCACGAGCTGCACTTTCGACTACCTGACGGACAAGCAAGAGATACGATATTTCGTGGCTACAATCTTCACCTTCTCCTACTGCATACCGATGTCGCTCATTATATATTACTACAGCCAAATCGTCAGCCATGTGATCGATCATGAGAAAGCTCTCCGCGAGCAGGCGAAGAAGATGAATGTCGAGAGCTTGCGCAGTAATGCGA
Source organism: Harpegnathos saltator (assembly GCF_003227715.2). NCBI lineage: Eukaryota > Metazoa > Arthropoda > Insecta > Hymenoptera > Formicidae > Harpegnathos > Harpegnathos saltator. The sequence continues at coordinate 129,267 of NW_020230382.1, forward strand.
ACACCAACGCTCAGAGCGCGGAGATACGTATAGCCAAGGTATAATGGTTTTTTTTCCTCATATCCTCATTTCCCTTTCTCTGCCTCTGTACAAATTCGTGAGTTTGTCAAATCTCTCAACCCTGCATCCTGTTTTCTTCTCGGCTGCAGGCTGCGATCACGATCTGTTTCCTCTTCGTTCTCTCGTGGACTCCGTACGGCGTTCTCGCGATGATTGGCGCTTTCGGGGACAAAGCGCTGTTGACACCTGGCATTACGATGATACCGGCGTGCACGTGTAAGTTCGTGGCCTGCTTGGACCCGTATGTCTACGCTATAAGCCATCCAAGATACAGGTAAACGATACAGCGAAGAATTATGTCGACTACTCTTCCTGGGGATCTTCCTTGACTTTTTGTTATTTTGTTCCATAACAGGTTGGAACTACAGAAACGGTTGCCGTGGCTGGAGCTGCAGGAGAAGCCGCCCGCAGACGCTCAGAGCACCACGACTGAGATGATAAACGCACCGACGGCTTAAGTCTTACCCAATTTCGTAAACGAGACTGTAACCGTGACAGAGGTCAATCGCAATGGTACTTATGTTAATCTTGTGTTCCTTACGAAGGACAACGTGCTTCGATAGGTAACGCAGCATGATAAGACGTGCGATGTTCGCGATGGCCATTGCCACGGGTTTCGTCTCCTCGCAGTCTTTTCTCCGGATCGCATGGACCACGACTTCGCGCTACTACCAGTACGACACTTCCTGTTTTAATCAGGAAACAACGTGCCGGTCATGTGTAACAAAACAATGCAATAATAAATCAAATCCTTGGCATACAGAACGTGGAAATGGATACGTTTCGTTCTCGATATATCTCGCTCGCTATTGAGCGCGACGGACGCGTTCGTAGAAGATGATCGAGACGATTTGAACACAGCTGTGTAAGGAACAATAACTAGCAAGTTACAACTTTATTTTCATTTTTCTCTTGTACACTTGTACGCTACTGTAGCCCTTATAGCTACGGGTAGGGGGAGAGGAGGGAATAGGCCAATATAGAAGACCAACAAAAATAAGATTCGCGCCGGTCGATTAATGCGAAATCAGACTAGCTAGCGCTTAAAGAGTCGACTTTTTTTCCGTTTCTTCGCGATAACGATCCATCCATTTTGTATTTGTTGCACCATATATAGTCAGCGCGGGAAATAGAAGTCGAAGTAAAAAATAAATATCTGTGTAATATCTGTATCGTCCCGAAGGGACTCCTCAGACGGGGTTCTTCGAAAACGGCCAGAATCACCCGTCTTCCGCGTAAGCAAACGTCAATTGAAGTTTCTCGAGTAAGCGTGATAACTCGCGAGCATCGTTAACTTAATTAACATGAAGACAATATACACGTTTCTTCTCCTCTCTCTTTCTCTTTTCGTACATATCTGTAGCGACTTCGTGGAGAGAGAGAGAGAGAGAGAAAGAGAGAGAGAGAGAGAGAGAGAGAGAGAGAGAGAGAGAGAGAGAGAGAGAGAGAGTCTGCGAACGATTTCCCTCTCGCAATGCGTATGCCTACGACGTGGCGTCCTTTGTACTATGTCGCTGCTAAACAGTACCACTGTTGCTTAAATTACAGTTACACGATAATAAACGATAGATCATTCTCTCTTACACAGTCTAGGAACTTCCTACATTCGACTATGTTAGCTCGCAGAAGACATCGATTTCGTTTACTTAGAAATCCTAAGCGGCATAAAAGGTATCCGACTTCGAATAACAGGTACGTAAACGACGCACGGGGTACGCCCGTGAATGGGAAAGGATGCGCTCGCTCGACATTACTCCCTCGGCGCAATCGTGCGTTTCGATCGGACTAATGGACGTTGATGTAATTGGCTGCCGATATAATCACGCTCCCCTCGGAGGCTCTTAGCTCCTATCGTGGCCCTTCGGCGTGTCTTAAGACGATCGGACCCGCTACGGTGTTCTGAGGATATATCTATTACCTCAAAGTGGAACTTCCCTCCCGTAAAAATATGCGATTTGAATTTACATCTTTGACAATTCAGCCGTTTTTCCCGGCTAAAGCGGCACCCTTTCCGGTTCACAGTTGCGTAACAGTCTCCCTGCTCGTCGCTTCAGACTACGGAACGAACGCGGTAACAACTCGGAAATGGATTATCCTTCGAACATGTGAGCCGTGTGAACGCGCGCATACGCAGCGGAAGCGAGTTTACGAATGTGGTAGAAAATACTTGAGGCTCGATTTACGGAGCGTCAGCGTAACAACGGGCCGCGTCACGGGCTTCACCGATTCCCATGGGATACGCGGTACACGCTTGTACATTTTGTATTTCATCTTCCCTAGACTACTATAACAATGACTAGAAATGCCACATGTTGCAGATATGTTACTTCACCGATGAACATCTATAAGACTAGAATCGGGGTGCGCGTGCTCGCGCGTGCACGGCTTGGGCTCGTCGCGGAGGAAGCCCCGGCGCGGAATACGCACCTCCCCGAAAGAGATATACTCACTCGTCGATCGCGAGAACTTCTTGCCGTGAAGATGATAACTCGCGAGTGCGACCCGAGGCGCGATTCGAATTCGGGCGATATCGTTGAGACATCACATCTCATTCATGTTTCATTATTGAAACGGTTCAAACTACGATGCGATCTACAGGTATGCCTTTTTCCCTCTCTCTCTCTCTCCTCTCTCTCTCTCTCCTCTCTCTCTCTCTCTCTCCCTCTCTCCCTCTCTCTCTCTCTCTCTCTCTCTCTCTCTCTCTCTCTCTCTCTCTCTCTCTCTCTCTCTCTCTCTCTCTCTGCTTTCCCGTCAGGAAGCACGACCGTTAGCGCGACTGCGTCTTCGGATGAAACACCCTGATGACATATGACCGTCCACTATTGTCGTCGCTTTGTACAACAGCGCGAGCGAATCAAGTGGCAGATTTCTTTTGATTCGTATATGGGCATACATATGCGGTATGTATCATTCGTGAAACGTTGAAAATCACAGGTATCAGTTTTACAGGACAACCACGATTCGTGGAAATCGCAATTCCGCAAGACCGTTGTTGTCTGTGAGAACTTGGTTCTCGATTCGTTCTGGAAGTCTTGTCTCGGAAGTGTTCGGCTGAAATGCTCGCTTTGACAACACGCGTATTGGCGCGGCATCTATGACTAAGTCGTGAACCCGAACGGAAAAAATAGATCTAATTCTCGATATCTCTGATATTAACGTGATTGTTATATTTTGCAATCTTTACGCATCAAAATACTCGACACGCCTCTCTCTCTCTCTCTCTCTCTCTCTCTCTCTCTCTCTCTCTCTCTCTCTCTCTCTCTCTCTCTCTCTCTCTCTCTCTCTCTCTCCTCTCTCTCTCTCTCTCTCTCTCTCTCTCTCTCTCTCTCTCTCTCTCTCTCTCTCTCTCTCTCTCTCTCTCTCTCTTTCTCGCTCTCTCTCGCTCTCAATATCTAAGGGTCGATTGCACCGCGCATCGTGATTAATTAATTCATCCTCTTCCTCTTCCGTCCACGATTGCGATCGAGGGAGGTACATCAGAATTGTTTCCCAGAGAACAGAGAGAACACAGGCGCGGGATGACGAAGTTAATTAACCAGGACTCCGTCGGCGCGGTTAATTGACCAAGACTGTCGGTGCAACCGGCACTGAAGGTAACGCAATTATCAGGCACAGACGACGATGAGCTATTACACGGCTCCGTGAGTGTGTATCGACCGATCGGTCGTCGGCTAATCGATCGATGATGATGTGCGACTGTGCGTGTAATAGAGCGCGTAATAGCAAAGGAGATTGCTGCTGCTGCTGCTGAAGCGGAGGAAGAGAAACGCTACGACGAGAAACGGTATTCCTGCGGCAGGCCATGCGCGCCCGAGCTCTTGTAAGTCGCGCAGCCGTGCGCGCTCGAGGACTTGCTACCGCCGATTTTTCTTCTCTCGTCCGTCGCGGACGACTTCTTCGTCTTGTATGAGCGTAGTATCAACGTGGTCTGACTGTCCTTGGAATCCTCCTGCAAGCGCACCCTCGGCCGTCGCGGCTGCTGCTCCTCCGCCGGTTCTTTATTCTGGTTCTCCACCACCACTTCATCGCGTGCATGTTTTTCTTTGAAGAAAATATTGATTGTAATTAGAGCGGACCCAACATCACGTAACATCAATTAACTTCATGTCATTAGAAGCTAATACGTTATTATCGCACCAACGCCCTCTCTTTCGATCAGCAGACGTTTGCACCAACCTTCCGCAACGTCGCCGAACAGGATCTTCGGTGTCCTCGTGACGCCGATCTTCCCGTCCCCCTCGTCGCTCGTGTACTCCCTCTCGGTGTTATTGTTGGTGCGGAATATCGACTCGAGGACCTGTCGCGAGAGTAACGGCGATACCGGGCGCTTTCGCGCGCGCGTGCCGTTCACGTTGACGAAAGCGTCACACGTATTCGTCTCGTTGTCGCACACGCTCGTCGTGGACACATTGTCCGTGATCAGCTTCTCGGTGTCCGAGTCGCCGGCATTGCTGTAGTAGTTACTGCCGCTGTCGGACTTCTTCAGGATCGATCTCGACACTCGGTAACGGTCCATGAACGGCGCGCCCTCGCTGTCTATCGAGTCCGCCGATAGCGAGAGCTTGCTCTCGCCGCTCGTTCCTAAAACGAATTTCATCCCGTCGTGCTTGATGTTACGAATATCCAGAGTACACACTTTTTCCAGCTTCTCTCCGACCTCGCGCGGAGCGCGATGCGCGAGGGGAACATTAACATCCTGGTTGGAGATCCTGCGTTTTTATCGTTTCACCCTCGATGCTCTCCGTTTCCGGCGAACGAGGGAAGGTCGCGTGTTTACTTACGTAAAGAGGGGAATCCCCGTCGCTGGCGCGAATTGAGCGAGCCAATTAGATCGAGGTCGAATATTTACCCGCGTGATGCTTGGGCCCGCCGATGGATCCGAACAAGTGATGATTGATGATGCGCGTGGCGGACGCCAGACTATTCGTCGGCCCGTACGACGCGGAGGATCTGCCACCGCGTAGTCCTCCCCCGTAATGGTTATTGTTGTCCTCCAAGGTGTCATCCTTCAGGATATCGCGCACCACCATCGCGGTGTCCTGGATGCCGACGAATTGAGCCCGCAGCTTTGCGCTCTGTAATCAGTCACACGTAATAATAATACTCGGTTCTCGGATGACACGTCTCTGAGAGGAAGGCGCGACGGGAGGAACGAGGAGGAGCTCCGTCACCGGCTCGTGCCTCTCGCGTTTTGCTTGGTTACGCACATTGAAAGCCCAGACTCGACGATCGAGCGTTAGCGGTGCTTTTAGCGTCGACGGGGATATGGACCGGTCGCGAATTACTTTACGCTGCGATCGCACTGCGGTCGCGATTCACGACTTAGGTTTTGCAAAGATCATCTACTTGCAAAGAAAAATCTACTCATCATAGACGTAGTGGCATCGTTCGTATTACCAATTACTCCGTCTGCGAGCGAATTCTCTTAATTTTGGTGGCACTGCAGCAATATTATACAATTTTCTTCACTGCCACGATTGAATCGGGAAACAACGTATGGTCGTTCGTGACGGGGATTAATCGGGAATAAACTTGTGTGGAGCAAACGCTATACTTATTTGGCGGAAACTTTTGCGCGCGCGATCTCCCGTCCTTTACATACTTATTAAAACTTTTTCAACATGAAAACAAAGCGCGCCGATGTGGCCGATTCATTCATCGGTTCGCGGCTCCATTTGTATTTGCACGACGAGGGCTCGTTATAGCCAGCCTTGGTCGTATTTATACACACACACACACACATAAGTTTAGTTTGCGATCCGTAGTATGGTTTCAAGTTCAAGGTGGACGCGTGTCGTGGCAGGTGCAGTTACTCGCGGGAGACACAGTGCGTAGGGTCAAACACAACAGGTTGGTGCTATAAGGTCGCGCTTACAAAATACGGCTATACGGAAATGTCGTATAGTACCTTTCATCAGCGGATCTTTGTGAAGCTACGATGGACGTTTTGATTACTACACGGAAAATATATAGAATGCACGTTAGGGATTCATGGAATGCGATTCCTTGGTCTATGCACAACGCGACGTGTCCGGCAAAAGGCGCAAGTAGCAAATGGAGTGTTACCCTTATCAGATTCCATGAGTACGACTTCACCGTACTTCCCATGCTGCGCTCAACGATTTTATATTCAACGATGAAGAAAGAGCTTTCGTGATCTACTCGCGTCTCCAAAGCTCTACGAAACTTCTGCTAATCTTCTGCGAATCACACATTAAATGCTCGTTAGGTAGAGAAAGAGCAAACTCGCTCGCCAATTCGAGAAACAGATACCATTTTTTCTCCGCTCTTTCTACCGGACACGCCGCTGTACAAATACCATCGGCCGTGAAAAGCGGTTGGTTCCGTGACGCAAGGTGAACGATATACCCGCTATCAGTCGCCGGCCAAGCGCGACACGCCGTCACGCTGCGAACGAGCTTACTTCCGTGTCCGAGCGCCAACGTGCGATATCGCGCGTTTCCCCTCTGACGAGCATCGGAGCGTTCAGAAAAGTACGATAGCCTGGTGGCGATCGCTCAACTGCGCTCCGCTTGTGGTCTCGACGGTTTTTGCGGCTGAAAAAAGCAGCGAGGTGCGGCGCATGAGTGGCGTGCGGTCGTGCGCGATGGTATAACGTGACTCGCCACCCTCGCCCCTTTTCGAGGCTGGCGCGATATCGGGATCGTGTCGCTCTGCTTAATGCGCGTCACGATTTCGAGGCGAGTCCTTCCCGGGCCTTGTGTCACTCGATAAAGAGCGACTAAATTGGCACACATGAAATCGGAGGTACACGAACCCCGCCCAATTGCACCAGTCTCGAGGAGAGGGAGAGAGAGAGAGGGGGGAGAGAGAGGAAGGGGAGAGAGAGAGAGAGAGAGAGAGAGAGAGAGAGAGAGAGAGAGAGAGAGAGAGAGAGAGAGAGAGAGAGAGAGAGAGAGAGAGAGGAAGGGGAGGAGGTACGGAGAGAATAGAGAAAGAAAAAATGCGAATCTTGTTGCGTGTCTATCGGTGTGCAGAAACTTTAGAATCGAGAGTCTTCTCGATATATTCAGTAAGAGAGAAGAGACTTCATGTTTGAGCAGAGAATTGTCTCTCGCTTTGCTAAATAATTAAGAAATTCATAATAACTAAATATTAATAATAATAAATAAATTATTATTAATAATAACAAGATATTATTGATTAATAATAACGAAAAATTGATAACAACCAATTGATGATGATATATACGAACAGAAAATCCTGATAAGTTGGTTAGAATGCGCAAGGTCGGTCAAGATATAAAGTTCAATCTGCCGGTTAATGCGCGCGAGCGCACTCTCTACGGTATTTCCGACAATGTTTCACCCGGTGTTTCTGCACTTTACGCCGTTATGCGAAAGTATCCGATGTAATAGCCAGTGTCGACTGAGATGATTATGAGAGTGGAGTAAAAATGGGACAGCGCGCGATGTGACTCGCTCGATGACAACCATGATGGCCGTTGCCGAATCACAAATCGATAGTCGACGATATCATATATCGATCTCATCGTCGCCGAATCTGCGCCGAATCGAAATCGCGAAGATCGAGAGATCGGGCGGCGCGCTGGCCGCCATTATCTGACCGCCTGATTATGTCTCAGCGCGCTCCTCTGGTCGGTCACGATCTCAATCTATTCGGCTGTACTCCTTCCTCTTTTCTCATTTCATTCGCTGGTAATACGTTAATATTAATAAGCATCATATCGCGAGGGCAAGATACATCGGGGAGAGACCCGACGAAAAAACTCACCTGTTGGATCCTTATTTTCCTATGCTTAGGTATGGCGTCGTTTAGGGTGACTTTGCTGACCTCGTTAGAAGGCCGGATTTCCTTCAGGGACTCGACGCTGGGCGACGCATCGGTGGTGACGTTTCGGCCGACCTCGCCGGAAATGGACTTTTTCACCCGAGCGCTCCCGCATTTCTCCGTCGCCTCCAATGGATTCACGTAAAGATTGCTGTCCGCTTCCTCGGTCAGATCGCCCTGCGGAAGCGAAGGAATCGTCCCGCGACCGAGCATTCAAACCGCAACGCAACTCTGTCGCGAAAAATGACAGACGTCTCGGCGTGTGCATGTGAGTAGCTTATGTCGGAGCCTAATGATAAAATAGAGCTGTAGCAGTAGTAGCTGTAGTAACGCGAACCTCCAGTGTCGGCGAGAAATATGTATTTCGAAATATCTGTTGTGTGTGTGGATGGGAGATAATCATCGTCGAATATATCGCATGGAATATCTCATCTTCATCCTCTTCAAATGTTAATGATTTCTGGTCGAATTTAGGGTGATTCTCCGCGCATTAAGTCGCGCGACAAACATTGAATGAGAGGCCATCGTTCTAGAAAAGTCAAATTTTTTTAATCTTCATCCTTAGGTACACCATATTGCGCGTATACATAATCGAGTCTTACAGGAATTACAGTTCAATACGAAATTCATTTTCGTACATGTTCGCTTGAACGTACATTGTCCGTCGACCGTGTCGAAAAACGGGACAGTGTCGTGCGTGAAACATACAAGTTAACAAACTGTAAAGTAATAAGTCTTTTCTTGCAAGATGCTGCGATATATTTTCGTCTGAATGTGAGAAAGTATTTTGAAAATTTTAACTAGTCGTATCTTAAATTACACGGAAAATTGAAGAAAGCACCAAGTGTCATAATCTGTTTTTTTTTTTTTTGCGATTGCCATGACACAACGAGACGGAAGTGTCAGATGCGTATTCGATCGAAACTAAACTCGCCGAAAAGTTGCATCTCTTCGATATTAATAGCCACCTATCGCGCTGTGTAATGCACGATGCAACGAGGTCTCAGTCGGATCCTCGTCGAGGGAAAACCGTGTGAACTCCGAATTCGCCGGAAAATCGATCATTAACATATGATGTATCGGTGGTGGGATAGCTTACATCATCTGCGCTTCCCAATCTTTTTCACGCCGTAGCGTGTCTGGAAGAGAGAGAGAGAGAGAGAGAGAGAGAGAGAGAGAGAGGGAGAGAGAGAGAGAGAGAGAGAGAGAGACAGAGAGAGAGAGAGAGAGAGAGAGAGAGATCGTAACATTGAACAGCCATTGGTTTAAGATAGAAAAGGGCTCCATGTAGAAACAGTGATCCAGGTGTCGTGTTGAATTTTGTAAATCCGCGGAGGTTTGCGGAGAGAAAGACGCTGTTATCCCAACTGTTTCTTTGATCGCAGTGAAAACCTCACGAGTGTCCGAGTCGAGTGTGCCGCGTCGCAGCGGTTGGGAAGCTCTGCTTTGCGTCCGGTGCGAAGGTATTGTTTCTGTACCTTTTCGGCTCCGTTCGGTATCGTCTCGCATGAGCCGCGCGAGCCGACCTTCACCGTGGTGTGTGGCACGCAACCTCTCCCCGTGCGTCCGATTAAAAGTTTTATTACCTCGCGTCATTTATATATTATTATATTATCCGCGCGATGTCGGTTCGCGTACCTGCGAATGGGACGGATGCGTTTGACAGCTCGCGTACGTGTCCGAGCTGTCGACGCTACCCTGCTCGTTGTACGCCTTCGTGTAGCTGCCCTGCTCGTTGTAGGTCCTCGCGTAGCTCAACGTTTCCGGCGGCTGAATCGGCGGTGTCCTCGGTTCCACCAACGACGAACCCAATTGCTCCACGCCGCCGCCGCTGCCGCCGCTGCCGCCGCTGCCGCCGCCGCCGCCGCCGCCGCCGCCGGCACCAATGCTTCCTCCTCCTCCTCCCCCACCTCCTGCGCTGCCCCCGCCTCCACTGCCGCCTCCGCTACCGCCACCTCCGCCTCCTCCACTGCTGCCTCCACCACTGCTGATTGCATTGAACCTGAGGGACCTCATTTCTTGACATACCGGATTACGAAAGTCGCTGGTGGCCAGTGGCATTATGTTCTCTGCGTCCCGGAAGTCTTTGTACTCCTAAAAACATGAGGCGGATGAAAAGTCTCGATTATGCGGGGGGCGAAGATGCTCGAAGCATCGGCGCAAAAATACGCTTTAGTCTAAATCCTACGTTTGCGCTTCAGGACGGCGCGTTCTCCTCGGCACCGACCTCGTACCCGAAACTAGGACTAGTTCCCCTTAGAACGCGTCATCAGAATCAATTTGTACTTGCAGATTTAGATTAGATCAGTCACCTTCGGTGGACACGTAGAGGTGTCCGAAAAAACGAATGTTTTGATATTCTTCAATCTTTTTTAGGCTCTTCTGCCGTCAGATCAATTAAACGTTCTTCTCTATTCTTTATTCTTTATTTATCTTCTTATTTACAGTACAGGCGAAATCGTAACGCGAGAGGCAGCAACGAATCGACTTGGACGTCATCGAGAAGAGTCTCGGTCGGTCCGCTGGAAAGCGCGCTCGTCTCATCGGCAACGTGTGGTATTGCTTTATCGCGAAGCAGCAATCTGACAACAAGAAATAAAGAAGCCACATAGGAGAATCGTGCATTCTACATAGGTAAGGAAAAGAAAAGATTGGTTCTCTAGCGTATGCCGTATGAGAGGATGATATTACTATACTCGCCTGCTGGAACGCGCGTCGGGTCTGCGATGCGTCGTCTATATCTACTTAAGAGAGTAACGATCTCTCGTCGTCTGATTATAGTCGTTCCTGAAGCGCTATTTCGATGCGACAGCCGGACCTACCGGATGCAGGAGAGGCGGACGCGCGATCTCTAAAGATCGCTTTGGATCGCTTAAATCTACTACCGTGTGCTGGCCGCGTATTTCCGTGCTCTACCTTCGGTCTAAGGCATGCTTCGAGTTACTGGTGAGTGATAGTATGTAAGTTACGCGAGTCGTTTCATCATACACAATATGCAATATGTGCCGTCCGATGTGTGAATGTGTGTATGTGTCGCGTATGTGTATGTGTGCGTATGTGTGATTAATCGAGAAAAATATAAGTTTACCTTGAAGACCTCTCGATCTTGCCTCTCGTCTTGCCTTCGTACGTGCTATCGTATGATAAGGATTGTTATACAGACACACATATACACACACATACATACACACGAAGCGCGGGTTTTCGGTAATCCATTTTGACGAATCTACGAGTATACTTCATCTCTCTGTCGCAGAATTTTTAATTCATCCTCGTTGAGAGCTTCTCTTTGAAAAAAAAGAAAAAAAACAATCAAAATCGTCCCGACAATTTTTAACAATTCATAAATTAAAATTTGATGTGAATCGCGTTTTTCTTCTTTTTTCATGCGTTCCTCAAAGATCGAAAAAAGTCGAACGTAACGAATCTGTCAATGATAACCGGAGTTCTTAACGTTAAAATTCGAATTTCGTTAATATACTGATATACTGATATTGAATTTAACATCGAGGAAAATTGAATTTCGATTTACTCAATTGACACGATAACGAGAGCCCGCGCAATTCTGTAATCCGTAAAATCCGCGAAAATTTCCGCGAGCATTAGCGAATGCTGATAAAGCTCGTCCCGCCTAACCGATTAATAATTAATTCGATCGCGTGTACGCGCGCGATTGTGCCGCATGAGATAATGAAGCGAATGAAGATCAAGGCGAGTGCATGTACACTTTGCACGACTCGTGCCGGTGATTTAATGAAACCCGAAGGGAACGGCGAATGTATATCTTTATACGTACACGTGGTCTCTATTAAGACGAGACTATACAAACGCAATTACTTCTTACGCTGTCGTGTACGAAAGAGGCTCCGAGTAATTTCCTGCCGTGTATAAATCATCAGGAACGCTAATATTAATCTTTTCCAATTGTGCGTCCGAGTGCCCAAATATACGCTGGGCCCACCACGATACATTTGAAGTACCGTCATCTCCTGTCGGATAATTAATGTTAATGACAATTAACAAACCATCGAGCAGCCATTTGCGCGTTTGCAAGTTACTCGTGTGAGAGTCTACCCGAAAGAAAGACGAGTGATTCCTCCGGAAGGAGGAGATCACATCACAGTGACAATTGACGTGACAAATATGAAATTAAAGACACATAAATCAAAGGTATGAAATATAAAATAAGTACGAAAGCAGTTACATATCTAAAACGACGCAAACGTATAATTTTCTTACGACGTACACATCGTATTTTCATGCCTCGAGTATCCGAAAATTCGAACGGACAGCTCTCTTCTGGCCGACACGCGGAATTGACCGGGTAATTCGATAATAGACCGTAGTAAGCGTTGTTTTTCACACATTTTCTGGCTGCCGGCGCGGCGGGCGCGAAGAAGCGGTGCGAGGGCGTCCCTAATCACCACGGTAAGAGGAACGATTCTGGAGTGGCTCGTTCCGGCGGTCTTCTCGCGTGCCGGCGGCCCGTTAACTTTCAACCCGGAGGCAGGAAATTATCCTCGCGCCGTATGTACACGCGGTGCATGTGTACACGTGTGTCTGTTACGTGTGTGTATGTGCACGTGGTATTGATTCTAAGGTATACACAAGTATATTTGGCTCTCTACTTGCTGGTATCAGGGGGTGGTACGATGGTGCCGAAGGCATCGCGCGTATCGGCGTATCGTGGCGTGACCGCCTAACACGGCCGATAACACGCGGTGCCTTGACCTATAAAATGTCGTGTCAGCACGCAAATCGCAAGTTTGGCCCGGATGTGAGGTATGATGAGGCTTGAGGGTGACAGGTGAGCAGGGCAAAAGTCGTAAGGGTAGATAGATAGGTAGGTGGGTAGGTGGGTAGGTAAGTCGATCGGTCGGTCGGTCGGTCGGTCGGTCGGTCGGTCGGTCGGTCGGGCGAGCGAACGGAGGTGTGAGGGAGATGAACTACGATTGCGTCTAAAGCTTTTTGAATGAACGAGGTGTCATGTCAATGAAAAAGTTGTGCTCCGTCGAGAAGAGAGGTGGCAGGGGAGGCAGTGCATACACCCAGTGGACTATGTAAAGAGTGTGCATATATCAGTGAGCAATATATATATATATATATATAATACATATATAGACTTGGATTGCGCAGAAAAAACGATGTACATTCGTCGAGTACGAGAAGCGGAGGAAAACAAGAGAAACAGATAAATCGCGACACGGCCGCGAAGATCGGACGAAAATAAGTGATAAATAAATAAATTCATAGCCCAGAGTGTCACCGGAAGATGACAACACGAGATATGCAGAGTGAGATAATACATATGAGGTATGGGCATACATACATAATATATATGTATGCACATATGTATATACTTTTGCTGAAAGAGTGCAAGTAGGACTAGACTTTTTTCCGTTCTTTCACGGCCGTACGACCGAACGAGTGGCCGGTTCCGCACGGTTTCTCTCGCATCGATCGTTAAATTCGGATTGTCTCAATTCGATTTCGGACTCGCTCGACAGCCCATTGGTGTATGTAGTGCCGCCTGAGGAAGAACGTTAGTGATCGTAAATACCTTCGTGGTACAAAAGCAACACTCGAATTCGCTAGGTATTTCATCAATTTTCTCGAATTTTCTGCTGTCTTTTTTCTCTTCATCCTACAAAGGTCACACACACAATTTTCTGTTTTACTTTTCGTGAGTAAACACTCGTCCCTCGTTTCGGAAGCGATCGAAGCGTATCGCGACTCTCCTCTCTCCTTGTGTTTTTCTTTCCATCTCTTTTTCTTATATTCTTGCCGCGCCACGCCGCGCTTCGTCGGTTTCTGTTTTTCTGTTTATTTTCGCGATCGAGATCATCACTTATTGTGGAAACGGTTCGATCGCTTCGCGAGCGAGTACAAACATCAAACTAAATGCGAGCGTAAAAACGAGGCAACGTATGATCGCGTGGAGCCAGAGAGACAGGATCCTCGTATTACGAAGTTGAGAACAAGATTTGTAGCGGCGGTGTCGACGATCACAAAACGGAAGATCAAATGTATATTTTCGTGTGTATATCTGTGTCTGCATGTATGTGTGTGTGTGTGTGTGTGTGTGTGTGTGTGTGTGTGTGTGTGTGTGTGTGTGTGTGTGTGTGTATACGTAGCGAGCGATTCATTTAAATAAGTCTCGATCGTTCATTCTTCTCGGAGGTCAGACAAATTTTCAAGGAAATTCATCGAGACATCTGTCCCACTTACAACCGTTACAAATTTCTCGTGAGAAATCCAATTCTAAACTTTTCCTCAGTGAATACGAGAAGTCACGATTGGCATTTAGCTCGATTAGCTGCAAAGTTTCCATTTCTAACGGAAATTCGAGCAAATCTGTTCGTAATTTTCAAATTCGATTCGATTCGATCGTGCAAAATCAACATTTGACGTATTTTTTCGATCGAAGGAAAATCGATCCCAAGCTCTCATCAGAGAATCCGTCGCTGAAGTGGTCGTCGCGAAGTGGAAACTGGAAACACAGCTGCATCTATGCGTGTGTGTGTGTGTGTGTGTGTGTAGGTAGGTAGGTATGTGAAACACTCGATGCGTACACACGGTGCTGAGGTGTCGAGTATAAAAAAGAACGCAAATGAACGCCAATGAAACGTGTTGTCGGTGGAATGTGGAATTTCGTGTGGACGGACGTCACAATTGCTTCTCGTTACTTACGCGATTTACACGAGTATACTTTTCGAAACGAGCCGCACTCGAGCCTGCTGTCCTGTGTATGTCTGTGCGTCGCGATCGAACTTTTTTAACAGAATGCTCGTAACATTCGAATTCTCTTCTTGCAAACTTCCAGGCACGTTTCTCATCTTTTGCTATTCATTTAATTCGGCGAAGCTGGAGCACCGTCGAAAGCGATCGGGCGATCGCTTCCTCGGATGTTCGCGTTATTCGATGAATGTCTCACGTTCGGAACATCTCTCTTGATACAACGCAAAATTTCATTCTTTCCGATCGTTGGAAATAATTCCATTTTTTGTTTTTTCTTTGGATTTTTCAACGACGATAGAATCGTCACAGGGCACCGTGTCGCGTGCCAAGTGATGCAACGTAAAGTTCACGCTCACATCGGCTCGCCTAACTGCTCCTTGATAGTTCCCGGGATGTATGTGAGTTTGATGTAAATGCGAGAGAGAGAGAGAGAGAGAGAGAGAGACAGAGAGAGAGAGAGAGAGAGAGAGAGATCGCGTACACACAGTTTGAGAACTTCGGCGGAATTTGATAGTCGCAGTCGGCGATGAAACGGCCGTTCGTTACATCACGAACGAATCAGCCACGAACGAGCGAGCCATCTTATTCCGCGAATTACAATTTCCACGCTGGGTCCGAGATGTTTTGAAACGTGTATCTTCCTTCGCCGTAAGATGCTGTACAATCGTGCTGTCGAAATGAATTTAGCGTCGCGATGAGCAATTTAAACGACGATCTCGATAGCTTGCAAAGTCTTGCGGACATTAAAGTCAATTACTCGAATCGATTGTGTGATAGACTCCGACATTTTCTTTTTCTCTTTCCTTCTTTTCTCTTCCTCCGCCCCCCTTTTTTTTTTATTAGAACGTTACATCATCTTACGGCATATGAAAACATAAAATCGTCACACCGGGCTCGGATTTTCGCTCGTGACCAACTTTCAAGTCGAATTAATCGGTAAAATTCACTGTATTGCGCGCTCACTTCTAGCGTGAGCATCCAAGCGTATCTTCTTTCGCGCGCAACGCCGGTGATCTCGGCCGAACTGTCGATCGCGAACTCCGTTCGCGCTGAACGGTTCTATACATAGGCGACGCGAATGAAGGAGAAACGGAACACGTCTGTCGAGATGAGCAATTTTATATTTATACGTGTTCGATTGTTATACAGCCGAGTATCAATGTGAGAGACAATGGTTTATATACAGGCAGTGTTTCGAGGACACGATCTTATCCTTAATAGTAATGCAAGCACCGAAAAAACGCAACTTCGCGTCGTCGAGAGTGCGTACTTAACTCGTGTGTGTAGATACTTATGTAAAATCTATCTTGCTTACACACAGTTTGAGGGATTGTTCTTACGAAAACTGCCTTCATTCACGAAACAAGAAAGTTATACGCACGGCGCGCATTCGCGCCGCAATAATCACTATGAGTCGATCGTTTAACAAGCCGACCAAAGAAAAGTATTATGGAGCCTATTGCGCATTGCGACCAGGCTGGCGCGGCGTTCTCGATCGTCGCGGAAATCGTCGCTAATGCTAACTCTATCAAATACATCGACGGAATATCATGAACGTGCGACCTTCAAGCGGACGCGTTACGAAGCGCACCGATTCATCGCGCCTCTCGTTTGTGAGGGAAAACAGACCGCGCCATCCGCGAAAACAAATCGACATTCCTCGAAATATTTCTCTAATTTGTCCACTCCAGACGTTTGCAGCACATCGACGCGATTTTCTTCGCGCGAGAAAAATCACAGGAGGGGAGAGTACTGACGATGGCTCACGTTGAGCAAATTTCCCGGAGGATCTTTCGCGATCGTGGGTGACGCGTCCGCTCTCAGGTCGCGTTAACGTGTGTGTCGAGTTATCAAATGCTACGTACAAAAGTGCACGATCGTGCGTTGCGAGTATGCGATCAGTCTGATTCCCGCGGATTCCTACGTTGCGTGTGAATCGCGAGGGTCCTCGATTCATCTACTCGATTAAACCGTATTCAGAGTAGGCGATATATCGTATGCGCAGAGCGATCGTCTACGTGGCTACAAAGCGACCGTGGGCGTCTAATGTCTAACTTTAGCTCTTACTTCTCCGATGCACCGCGACTCGCAGCGTATTTGATTTAATTAATATCCAGGACGGAGACAATATCCCAACGAGATCGAAGCTCGACCTTCGTGACTTTTCGTGTATCCTTTTTGGGTGAAACAAACAAAACACATCCGTGCGAATCGAAGGATGATTTCTCTTCATGTGAGCGTTACGGTGCAGTTCGTTTGTCACTTCTGTGCGACTGAACAACGTTACACAATGTGAAATGAACTTTGAGAAAATGGGAAAAATATCATTCGAACGCATTGTAGCGTCGTGGAATTTAGCCACTATAAGAGAGACAGAGAACTCTCTCTCTCTCTCTCTCTCTCTCTCTCTCTCTCTCTCTCTCTCTCTCGATACGCGAGTAATCGGGAAGATCGAGCGAATCCGTGGTATGTTCGCGTGGCTCGCAAATCACGAGTAGTCGAATCGAGAGAAAGAGAGGGAGATGCATAGATTAGAAATATGAGATATTTTATTCGAACGACACCGACGAACGATATTGAACGTACGAATATATATCGATACAAAACACGAATGTCCGATGCAACGTCGATGTTCTCACAGAGAATTTCAAAAATTTCACAATTTCATTTCAGCCTGAAGTTTCGGAACGTAAATCTCTCCCGTCCAAAGTTTTGATGTATAGTGAATTAAGGCAAAAAGGGTCGGAGGAACAAAAATCGAGAAGAAATGGAGGAAAAATATTTTTTGGAACCTCAAATTGCGCAGAAAAGCACGAAGTAAAAGTTTCCCGAGACTTTGCACGTCAGTGAACGTCCCAAGTCTCCGTGTATCCTTTCGAGAGATCATCCTTCAAATCATCCGGAAAACATATCAGAGTTACCGAGACTACTTTCAAATTGATTCGATACGTCAACGATCATTCATCGACGCTGATCGATGTTTCATCGGTCGCGAGGAAACATCGGCGATTCGGTGTTAGCGTAAAAGGACGATACTAGAGATGTGCGAACTATTCGAATTCGAATCTGAATCCCTATGATTCGAATCCGAACAATTCGAAAATTTCGAATTGCGAAGATTCGAATACGAATCAAATGCATTAGCGTTTGCGCGCATCAGCTACAAAACGGGCCATCTGTATGTTTGAACCCTTAACTTGTAATTGACTTAATTGATAATTAATAACTTAATTATAAGTTACTTTAAATATTTAAATATATATTTTACTTTAAGATGATATATTACTATTGAGAGATGATAATATCAATATTCTCTTTCATATTAAAATCTTCCATCGTTATTTGCATGTTTAATAGTTATGTTAAATTTTTTAACGATTCGATTCGACATAAAAATTCTTGATTCGCACATCTCTAGACGATACGATAATGAATACCGCGATCCGTGGAAGGACGAGAAAGAGAGTTGGAGAACGTGGAAAATAAGACGATACATTTGTGTTGAAGACGCGTGTATTAATCGTCGACGCGATGATACTTCACGACGATAATCGCTCTCTTTCTCTCTCTCTCTCTCTCTCTCTCTCTCTTTTTCCCTCCCTCTCTCTCTCTCTCTCGGCGTTTCGCGCTTTTCCCGAGCTGGATCGTTCGAGGAGCAATGGGCAACGTCCCGCGTCGCCCTTTGTCCTTTCACCAGCTTTTCCGTCGCTCGCAAAAGGACTCGTAGCCAGAGTGTGTTTTCACAGTTACTCGCTCACGATCAAAGAAGATTAGATCTGACGGGGAAGTTGACGTACACGTTTTAGAACGCAAGAGTATCCGTTATTTCGCGAACTATAATGGCTCGACGGTAACTTATCGAATCATCTCTTTGATATGGTCTATTGGAGATTAGTGTAATATTAGGTACGCTATATAAGAGAAAGAAAGAGAAAGAGAGAAAGAGAGAAAGAGAGAGAGAGAGAGAGAGAGAGAGAGAGAGAGAGAGAGAGAGAGAGAGAGAGAGAGAGAGAGAGAGAGAGGGAGGGAGGGAGGGAGGGAGGGAGGGAGGGAGGGAGGGAGGGAGGGAGGGAGGGAGAGAGGGAGGGAGGGAGAGAGGGAGGGAGAGAGGGAGGGAGAGGGAGGGAGGGAGAGAGAGGGGGGAGAGAGAGAGGGAGAGAGAGAGAGAGAGAGAGAGAGAGAGAGAGAGAGAGAGAGAGAGAGAGAGAGAGAGAGAGAGCATTCACTTGATAAATATTGACTATAACCTCGTTACGTTACACACTTTGACGTAATCATTCAGTCGGCATTGTTCACGATGTATTCTCAAACTTGTATGCTGAATCGATCTCGGGAGAGGCCTCGAATGGGGGAAGCTATCAGCGCTACTTGAGAACGTGATGAAAGAGATTACGCGTGATAAAGGATATACATATGTATCGCTTATTCGTTTGGATAAGTGATCGAAGTAATGAGAAACGTTAAATCTTCTTTGGTCGCAATTTCGAATCGAACATGCGAATCAGCAAGCGTCGCGCCAGGGCGACTCGTGTTTCGGTCAAAGTTTGTGGTTTTCCCGCCCGTACCGTCCCGTCCCGTGTGTTCGTCCCGGTGTGATGATAACGAGGGAGAGACCGCTCCGTGGCCGGAGGGGGAGTACGCTATCGGAGAGAATCGGCACACTCGGTTGCCGGGAGACGGGCTGATAGAGGCTCGGCAAGGTCCGACATAATCGAGAGCAGGTAAATTTGCGCGCGAACGCGCAAACGAGTGCGACGAGTGCGTGTCTCTCTCACGGCAGCCTCGCTCAACGATGCTGTGGTCGCTAATGCGCGCTGTCGGACATTGCCTGCAACATAGCGACACGAAGTCCGTGTGAGAGAGAGCTGCCACCAGGTGATCCTCGTGGTGGTCGTCGTCGCTGCTTTTTCGCAAGATGCCGCGGAATACCGGTTTATCCTTCTCTCGCGTGCTTCGTACTCGCTCGCGCCCCCCGCATTCACTCTCGCCGCGATTCAAGTCGAGTGTGCCAATTAGCTCCGGAAATTGACATGATTATCATCAATTGATCATACCTGTGTGAAAATTCTTTTCCTATTACAAATTGTACAATTTCTCGTTCGTTCTCAGGCACTTTGCCTGAAAAATAAGCTCGCGACTGGCTGAGTACACTTTGAGGTCTCTCATTGTTTCGTCATCGTTGTATGATTTGCCTTTTTTTTCTCCTAGTTTAGCCTGAGTTTTAGCAACGAGCTGACGTGACATTATGTGTCTGAAAAACTAACATCTTTCTGAGTACCCCCAAACTAATTAGCACTCCTCGACGTGAGAGCGGTACTCTTCCGCATTTCTTGAGAATGTTTCGCGGCGCAGAGGTGGACTCTCGTGGCTTCGATCTCAGGCCTCGTTGAAGAAGACGCGCAACTTTCATACGTCAACACACAGTCTTTCCGCGGCGAATCTGCCTGCGGTATTAACATAAAAAAAATAAAAGAGACATCTGCCCGATATCGTTTCCCACCACGAGAGAATCCACCCCCGCCGCCATAAGCGTCGAAACAACATGTGTCTCGTGAGGGAAGAGAGAGGTTTCTTTTTGTCCGGAAAACACGGAATCTGCTGTTGGCGCGCGTCGCCATCCGTGATTACCCTCGTGCTCGCAGATCGTGCTTCGGGGAATTGCCGCGGGAAATTGCGCGCTGCATCGCGACCCGGACGACCTACTGAACGACGAGAAGGCGCGTCTTTCTAACGAACAAACGAACGAACGAACAAGTGTGTGACAGCTTCTTCTTCAGCGCGAAGAAGCAGTGGTGGCGGAGTCATCCTCTTAAATAAAACGCGCGCCGTGCGAATCGCCGGGTGCCACCGCTCGCTATTAAAAGAGAACAGCGTACTTCATTGTTCGGAAGCGGAGCATTCCAGGACCGCAGTGATGATGTGCGGGTAGAGAGGGGCGCGCCTCGGTTAAAAATAATATCGCGCAACCGCGCGGCTCCGCGAATTATTTAGACGCACGCGGCGATCGTTCGTCGACAAAAAGCATTTGGACGACGTTTGTCAGTTGAGTGAGCCAGAGTGGGAGGACCAGGGTGAGTGGGAGGATCGATGCCAGGGATATATGTATCGCGTGTAAACAGGAGCGGATTTATGGACGTACGTGCCCCAGGGCGATCGAAACGATTGTTCTCGTTTGTTGATAATCATTTATCGCCTCGCCTGTTCGTGCGGGCCTCGCATTTCACATGGCAGGACAAATAAATGAGCCGATAACGAGCCGTTTTATTAAGGGGACCGGAGGGCCAGATTACTGAAAAATCGTACTTGTTTTTGATAATATTTTGTGATGAACTGAATAAATGTGCAAGAATGAAACTTTTAGATATATTTATATAACATATGAAGAGTAGAAAAATTTTGTTTATTAACAAATACTCATAAATATACGTCCATTTAAATTTTAAACGCGTTTTTCTCAAAATTTTATTGTTCAACTTTTTGCAATGATTTCTCCGAAACTGAGCTTCGTATCGATTTGAAATTTTAAAGTAATAATATTTGTTCATCTGGCTGTCAGATGAACCATGGACAATTACGTCAAAATATTTCATCTCGAGATATTAATTTTTTTATTGTAAAAGAACTGAAAAATTTGGATTTTTTCCTAATAATACCTGCCATTTTGTTAATTTTGTTCGATTTTTTTTGTACTGGTTCACCGAATAATGAAAAGCCTCTTCAAGGTTTCTAGCTAAAATTCGCTCTGATCGGAGCCGAGATATTACTGCAAAAACGACAACTTGAAGAAAAAAAGGAGAGTATATTTCAGCTATATACAGTGGCGTGCAAAACTTTTGAGCCACACAATTATTATTATATATTCATTTCATAATGAGCGCTAAAAACTTTACACATATATATAAACAAAATGTATTTATTTGTCCTACAATTATATAAACTTTACAAACTCTTAATAATTCTAAATACTTTATTTTTACACAATGTTTTATTACGAACAGTGCAAAAGTATTGCGCCAAAAAGTTTTCTTATGCATAAGAAAAATATATTATTGAAAAATAATAACAGAAAATGTTGTCAATGTTTTTTTAAACTTAATACTTTGTTGCCATGCCTTTAGAAGCAATCACTGCAGCACAGCGGCAAGGCATTGATGCTATTAAATTAGAAATGCGATTTTGAGGTCAATTTTGCCATTGAGTTTGCAAATTTTGCCACAATTCAGCTTTATTGGAGTGTTTCTTATTTCCTGTACGTAGTTTGAGTTTCGTGATTTATCAGCTAGAGAGTTCGTCAACTTATATTTAGCAATAATCCTATTTACAGTACTTTTATCAATTAATAAGCAATTAGCAATTTCGCGAGAAACCTTTCCTTGTTGAGAAAGATTAATCACGGCTTCGCGTAACTGAAGGCTTGTATGTTTCGGCATTGCGGTAGACAATAGACTGAACCTTAGTTAAAGTAAATATTTCCGAAGGAGTTTCATAGGAAACGTAAACAAAAACGGGCTTATAAAGTCACAATAAGAATACGGCTCAATACTTTTGAACACATGTAAATATTATATAACTAAATAATTAGAAACTATGTAATTTCAAAATTTTGTAACTGTACTGTTATTTATAAAAATGTTATGTCAACTATTTTATATAATTAATTTTTAGAGCAAATCAATATATTGTCATGTATCTTAAAAAGACACTATGGCTCGAAACTTTTGCACGCGACTGTATATCGTATATTTATATGAGTATTTGTTAATAAACAAAATTTTTCTACTCTTCACATGTTGTACAAATATACTTAAAATTTTCACTCTTGCACATTTATTCAGTTCGTCACAAAATATTATCAAAACAATTAAAACAATCACGATTTTTCAGCAATCTGACTCTTCAGTCCCCTTAAATCCATCTTGAGACACCGCGACGGATGGAAGATCGAACGTGCTTCGTTCGAGATCGCTCACGTATCGTCGATCCGTTCCTCCTTTTCGTTCACGTTTTTCCGTTAGGTAACACGCACTCGTGTTTACGAATTTACGTACGAATATATTTACACGGAGTACGTTTTTCATCCGTAAGAGCGGAGCTCTACGTGCCTCAAGCGTGCGCGAAGCTTCTCAGCTTCGACCGCCCCGTGAGTGATTCGGTTCTACGTGTAAACAAAAGTTTGGAACAGAAACGATCGGGTCTGGCCGGCGGAACTGATCGATGCATTCGGCCAGGTGAGAACAACAAAGTCATTGCAAGGAGCAAAGGTCACATTGAGAGTAACAACATCGTCTCACGATTTGAACCGCTAGTCGGAAACTTGATTAGACGAAATACGTCACGTCGAGGATCGCTGTGAAACAGCTGCAATTTCGCGAATGTATTCACGATATCGTTATTGCAGGCGAGATGAGCGCCGCATTCGGGTGAGATAACGCGTACGCATTTGCATCGTCGAGAAAACAGGGGGCCTGTGTACGTAATGTCCAAATTTATGCGTGAGCATTTGTCTCCGGCGCTCGATCGAACGCACCCAGCCAGAACCTGACCCGAGAGTTTCTATTTGAGGTTGCATCGAAGGCGCGCAAACGTCGCAAATGTTGTTTTATCGGTGACAGGAAGGTAAATGAAAACGTGTGCGCGTTGTGATCGTCATCAGCATCGTCGTTTCCAACAGTAGTCGGCAATAATGTGACCGTTCGCGACCGAAGGGAGCGGACGTCGCCAAGAGAAAGAGTAGCATCCAGGGTGGCTGGAGTAAGATGATGCCCGGCTCCAGCGTTAGTGTTCCAAATGATCAGAATCGTCTGCTCGGTCGGGCCAAGCTTTATGGCCAAGCTCACGATCGTTAGATTCCGCGTACGTGCGGTAGTCCGTGTGCCTACAAGTTTGCTCTCGGAATCTATTATCCCGCGGTACTGCACACATCGTAAACGCCGCGCGAGCAGCCTCCGGCTGCGGAACGAAGCTTCTCTTCGTTAATAATTTGGAACTCGAGAGAAACGGGCGAAAAGAAAAAAAAAAATAAGAAACAAACCACCGATCGTTCCAGCCACCGTGGAAGTGTTTTCGGTTTCACTTTCTTTTTTTTTGTTCTACCGTTTTTTTTGCCGTTCTACCGAGTATCGTTCTTTCGGGCTCCGTAGATCGTCGCTTCGCTTGCGAACAGAAAAGACATCGGGCGAAGGTCATCCGAGACTATACACCGAGAGGGGTATTCGAGTAGCAGAGTGCGAGAACGTATCGTGATGGAAGTGCTCGCAGAGAAAACGTACGAGCGCCGAAGTTGGCTTCAAAACCGAGCCGCGTTGCGCAAATCATCCTCGTCTCGCCGAAGATGTATCTGTGCCCGACTGGGTGCGCCGCACCGTCGCAAGTCCAAAATTTACGAGCGGGTCACCTCTCTCGGCGACTCTCCTCTGATATATATTATGTGGCGTGCGACGCGGATGTACCGCCGCGCACGTAAATATGTAGTTTATGCGGCACGTGTAAACGCGAAACTGCGTTGCACCTTACGCGAGGGATATAATTAAAACAAAGCGTGGTACCGGCGAGAGACTGCCGGGCTCGATTAAATGACGTAGCGTGTGAACGGCTAATTAAAAGCCGCCGCCGATCGGTAAAAATTGAATTGATAACTCGCGTGCGCCGCAGCGCGCACACGTGTGACGTAATCGTCGTGACGGCCGGAGTTCGATCGCTTCGTCGATCCGTGAACTTTGTATTCCGTTCGCCGTTCGATGCACGCATTAATTCAGCTATTAATTTGCAATGATTGAATCCGAGCTATCGGCCGAATCTTCATGAGTGTATTGCCCGGCTCGAGTAGCTTCCACGTAGCGTACGCGGCTGGTGCTTCATTAAAATATTAATGGAAAATAGGTCGCGAGTCTCTCGTTCACGACTGTGCACGCGTATCGCGTAAGGGGCTACGCGTCGCGCGTTTTTGATCTTCGCTTGATAATTAGCGTCAAGTCCATTAAGAATGTGTATATACATGTACAACGACAACCTATTTCTTTTCATTAGAACTTTACTATAGCAAGTTCGTGATAAAATGCGACGACGAGTTCGCGAAATGTCCGCGGGACACACGTGCGACACTTTGGAAAGTTTTTATCACACTCGCGCGTCGATTAAACGCGGGAGGGGAGGAAATCGCGGTAGGGATACGTTAAGTGATTACAAATATGTGGACATACTACCTCATTTGACAAATGCAGGACTTACGATCGATAAGGTCTCTCCGTCGGGGACAGGTACATATCTTTACGTTGCGTTTCTGCCTTCTGACAGATCGTAACTTTTTTTTCTTTTTTTCATTAGACGATATGCGTCGCATAGAGGTCGAACGAGAGAATTATGCAAACGTCTGTATAATGCAAATATATTATATCGATAATGTATATCTTTTTTTTACGATATACAGTTAATGTGCGTGCGTGCATGTGTCCATTTGTTTGGTCGTTGGATATTACTATCGCGTCAAAATATACATAAATCCAGATCGCTTTCTCAGTAAGGATGAGGATTTGAGAAAAGCGTCGTTTTTTGATTGATCAGAAAATCCAACGACGTCATGATATGTGTTGCAATTGTACTCCAACTGCGAAAACGACGAATATTAATTTTCCCAGATTTTTCTTTCGATTCAATTTCTTCTCGTTCTCTTTATGCGCAATCGCATATGCGCCTCTTGTTTCCGTTACTTCTTCCGGCAGGATCACGAGAGGAACGTTAGTGCGAGAATAACGAAATAAGCGGAACACATATATACGACGAGTAACTTCGCCCAGCGCCATCCCGAACGTTAATATTCACTCGTCTCTCGCGGAAATCGTGCACCAAACTCGTGGAGTCGATACGCCGGCGTGGGTTTCACCGGTTACGAAAGAGGAAATTGCACACAATTGGCACAGTCCGATCGATCATTGGGATCGGGGTGGAAACAGAAGCGTATGTATTAAACAAAAAGTCGCACGTCGAGCGCATAGCTCTACGGCAGTGATTCCCAACTTTTTTTTTCGGTTTATTAAAGCTTCTCTCGCCGTGACACTTTGACCGCGGCTATCCATGCGAATTCGTAAAATTGTCCGGTGCTTTCTGACGGCGAAAAACAGCATGGAA